>NW_024376519.1:0-48222 GCF_016808335.1 Panicum virgatum
AGTATCTACACTCATTCTAAAAATTTCTACTATCCATATACTCATCTAAATCTAAAAGAAAATTAACCTACATATGCAATCTAGCTAGCTAAATGTCCAAGAAATGAGCTAGCTACACATTTTCTCTATTTCTAAGTATGAAATGAGCTATACAAGCCAAGGAAGAAGAGAAAAACAAGCCCCAAACCTTTAGAGCAGATGGATGGACGGGGAATCAAGATCTTCACAAATGTGGTGAAGAAATGAGCAAGAACTCCTCTATCCCGAGCCAAGACAGCAAGAAAACAAGTGAGCTGAATGGCTCGGGCGGGGGGAGAGGGAAAGGGATAAGGGGCGCAAGGCCTTTTGTCCCGGTTGGAGGCACGAACCGGGACAAAAGGGGGGACTTTTGTCCCGGTTGGTGGTTCCAACCGGGACAAAAGGTTACGCGGGGCCTTTTGTCCCGGTTGGAACCACCAACCGGGACAAAAGGCCCCCGTCCCCCCCCCCCCCCTCCCGGCCCGTTGGACCGGGACAAAAAAGCCACCTATTGTCCCGGCCCAAAGGCTCCGGGACAAATGGCCAGGAACAAAGGCCTGTTTTGTAGTAGTGACTGAGGATAAAAGACTCACCAGCATCTACCATAGCAATTCTGAAGGCGAATATAAACAAAAAGCAATTCATATCAATCAACAGTTAAAGCATTCTAGACGCGGGACATTATATTCAAGTACAGCATCCTAAACTAACTTCTGAGGTAGCAGGCGCATGCATACAAGCATTATATATGTAGCATTCGAACATGTACCTACAAGCATGGAAATGATGTCACAAAATTAAATCTCCAAGAATAATCCATGATCTAAATAAAAATTACTTTTACAATGATTTTAATTAATCAGTAAGAAAACCCTATACCAATTTTGCCAGCCCCCAGCCATGGTACCCTTAACATCAAGAGTCGATGTCTGCTGCTCGTGGTCGAGGGGCGAACCAGCCAAGCCAACTGCCATACCCCCGGGAGAGAAAAAAGCTCAAAATCTCGTGGTCTTCGCAGCGATTCGCCCACCCATTTCCGCCCCCCCCCAAAAAGCCCGCAGAGCCAAGCCAAGCGACGCGATTGTTGGTTAACGGTAGGCTACGCTAGCATCACTACCGCATATACCTAAGATACTTGCGAGTAGAAGATCATAGATCGTTACCACTAGACGCGCAGCGCAGCGGAAGAAGTCGCGCGTCGATGTAGAGGAAGTAGTCGATCACGTCCCACGAACCGAGCTCCTCGTACTTGATCCCAGCAGCCGATCAGCGCAGCAGTCGCAGCAGCGCCTCCACGGAGTCCACATACGGGGATGAAACGCCAGGCGTCGGTGTGTAGCACCGCACGCACGGCAAGGGCGGCGGCCGAGAGAGAGAGGGAGGGGCGGCGGCTAGGAGGTGGCGCGGCTCACAGGGTATCGCCCCCCTAGCCCCTCCCTCGTATATAAGGGCGTACTAATGGGCTTCTATCTCATAGGCCCATTAGTAACCCTAATACCTTTGGATCAATATCCTTTTGGGCTTTTAAACCGTATTGTGATGATGGGCTCTTGGGCATATCACCAACAATCTCCCACACTAGAGACAATCATACATGCAAGCTTTCCAACATTCCAAACCCCTTAAGTGTGTGATCCGTTAGGTTCATGTGTAGGTGGTCGTGATCGGAAATCATTTCCGAATCACAAGTCAACGGCACCTAGCAGGGCATAGTGACTCACAAATACACATAAAGATCATATCGGCCGAACCTTAGATATACTCATACACCGATCCCTTTGCCACACGATACCAGTCAAGCTCAAAGCGAGATGCATGCCACCTTTGTGATAGCTCGACCATTCTCTCGATCTAATAGTGGATTCTATTCATAACTAACCTTTAGTCATCATGATTAACTCTTTAATCACTTTGGCATGGCCATGCACTTTCAAATCCAACTATCTCGAGGGGCCAGAGATATCTCTCCCGTTATCTAGGAGGGGGCAAATTCCATCTTGATCCGCTCACATCCATTCCATGTTTCATGACATACCTGTAAGTTGCTTTTGTAACTACCCCAGTCACGGAGTAGCGTTTAGCAGCCCCAAGATGCACCACTACACACAGTGAGAAACAATGGCGATCTCAGGTCTAAGGATTCAGTAGGTATAACACTCAAGAACAACTGATGGCACATACAAAATAACAATCCCAACATTGTCTTGGCGTGGGTCAATCCAACACCATGTTCACCAACATGTGTCCACATCATTAATTCCGATATCTCCATATCCATGATCCGTGAAACATGATCATCAATTAATGCATGTGCTAGTCTACAAAACGTCGTTGTTGTCCCACACAACGACATAAACTAGGGATAATTAGAATCATTCATTTCAACAAAGAGGTTCACGAACAAGTCACATACTTGATAATCAATGTAAAATAATCATCCATGGAACAATAACAATTATTTATCATTACATAAACATACTCATGACACAAAATCTCCCACGCACACTAGAATCACTGATGTAAGTATCTAATACCCATAGATCTCATGTGCGCCTCATGGCTTTGGTTGTGGGAGAGGCTTCGTCAACGGATCAGCAACGTTTGAATCCGTGTGCACCTTGCAACCTTCACATCACCTCTCTCAACAAAGTTACGGATGAGGTGATACTTTCGCAGTATATGTCTGGACTTCTTAGTTGTTCTAGGCTCCTTTGCTAGTGGCAACGGCACCACTATTATCACAATAGAGGTCCACTGGACTGGACGCACTAGGAACACACCCCAAGGTCAGAAACAAACTTTCTGATCCAAACAGCTTCTTTTGCAAGCTTCGGAAGCTGCAATATACTCGGCCTCTGTCGTCGAATCAGCCACCGTATCTTGCTTGGAACTCTTCCAGCTCACTGCCCCCACCATTGAGGCAGAAAACAAAACCGGATTGCGATTTGGAGTCATCTTTGTCTGTTTGAAAACTAGCATCGGTGTAACCCTTTACAAGGAGCTCATCTTCGCCTCCAAATATTAGGAACATATCCTTAGTTCTTCTCAAGTACTTAAGGATACTCTTTACAATTGTCCAGTGAGGTTCACCGAAATCTGACTGATACCTGCTCGTAACACTTAGAGCAAAGGAAACATCTGGGCGCGTGCAAAGCATAGCATACATGATCGACCCTATGGCTGAAGCATAAGGAAGCATACTCATCCTCTTTGCTCATCAGGTGTCGTAGCACACTGACTCTTGCTTAGAGTAATGCCATGTGACATTGGCAAGAAACCTTTCTTGGAATCTTGCATATTGAACCGATTCAATATCTTGTCAATGTACGTGTCTTGGCTCAATCCAATTAGCCTTTTTGATCTATCTCTATAGATCCTAATACCCAGAATATAAGCCGCCTCTCCTAAATCCTTCATCGAAAAACTCTTTTTCAATGAGGTTTAACGGCTTCAAGCATTGGAATATCATTTCCGATCAATAATATGTCATCCACATATAGGACCAGAAACACAAGTGCGCTCCCACTAGCCCTTTTGTAAACACAAGGCTCATCTTCATTCTTGATGAAGCCAACCCTTTGACTACTTCATCAAAACGAATATTCCAACTCCGAGATGCTTGCTTCAATCCATAGATGGACCTCTGAAGCTTACATATTTTCCCAGCATTTTTAGGATCGACAAAACCTTCAGGCTGTGTCATATACACATCCTCACTTAGATGTCCATTAAGAAAAGCGGTTTTGACATCCATTTGTCATATCTCATAGTCATAATATGCGGCAATTGCTAGGAGAATCCGAACAGACTTTAGCATTGCGACGGGCGAAAAGGTTTCCTCATAGTCAACACCTTGAATTTGTCGGAAACCTTTCGCCACCAATCGTGCCTTATAGATGTGAACATTTCCATCCATGTCTATTTTTTTTCTTAAAAATCCACTTACAGTCGACAGGTCTTACACTGTCAATCTGATCGACCAAGTTCCAAACTTGATTATCATGCATGGATTTTAACTCGGATTCCATGGCTTCAAGCCATTTGTCGGAGTCGGGTCCCAGCATTGCTTCTTTGTAGGTCAAGGGCTCATCATTTTTCATCAATAATACATGGCGCTCCTCCGTAATAAGGAGGTTGAGCATGTCAGTAGCGCGACGTGCCCTTATAGACCTTCGTGGGGCTGGTGCCTCAACTACAGGTTGTGCAACATCTTGCACATCCCGTGGATCTTCAGTGGGTGCTGAAACAGTTTCGGGTGTTTCCTGAATTTCTTCAAGTTGCACCTTGCTCCCACTAAATCCTTTTGAGAGAAACTCCTTTTCTAAGAAAACACCATTGCGAGCGACAAACACTTTGCCTTCCGCCTTATTGTAAAAATAATATCCTTTGGTTTCCCTAGGATACCCCACAAGGAAACATTTGTCTGACTTTGGAGTTAGCTTATCTGACATCAAACGTTTGACATAAGCCTCACATCCCCAAACTTTGAGAAAAGATAATCCGGGACGCTTCCCAGTCCATATCTCATATGGTGTCTTCTCAACAGACTTACTTGGAACCCTATTCAGTGTGAACGCAGCAGTTTCAAGAGCATAACCCCAAAATGACAATGGAAGATCAGCTTGGCTCATCATGGACCTAACCATGTCCAACAAGGTTCGGTTCCTCCGTTCGGATACCCCATTCCATTGAGGCGTTCCGGGCGGAGTTAGCTGCGGAATAATTCCACATTGCTTCAAATGATCACCAAATTCAAGGCTCAAATATTCTCCTCCACGATCAGATCGCAGAAATTTAATTGTCTTGCCTAATTGATTTTGTACTTCATTCTGAAATTCTTTGAACTTTTCAAACGATTCAGACTTGTGCCTCATTAAGTAGATATAGCCATATCTACTAAAGTCATCAGTGAAAGTAATGAAGTACTGAAAACCACCTCTGGCTATTGAGCTCATTGGTCCACATACATCGGTATGTACAAGTCCCAACAAGTCACTCGCCCTCTCACTCTGACCAGTGAAAGGCGCTTTGGTCATCTTTCCAAGCAAACAAGACTCACATGTGTCAAATGATTCAAAATCAAATGAGCTTAACAATCCATCTTTATGGAGTTGTTCAATGCGCTTCTCATTTATATGACCTAAGCGACAATGCCAAATAAAAGTGGGATTCAAATCATTTGGTCTAAGCCTCTTAGTATTAATGTTACAGACAGATTTATCCTCAAGATCAAGAACATATAATCCATTCACCAATGGACAATGAGCATAAAAAATACCATTGCAAAAGATAGAACAACGTTTGTTCTCAATTACAATCTTAAAATCACCAACTTCTTCCAAACATGAAGAAGAAATAATGTTCTTGCTCAAAGCAGGAATGCAATAACAATTATTTAATTCCAAAACTAATCCGGAGGGTAGAGACAAGTGGTAGGTGCCGACCGCCAACACCGCAACCTTTGCGCCATTGCCGACCCGAACGTCCAACTCGCCTCTTGCAAATCTTCTAGTCTCACTTAGACCCTGCAACAATTTGCAAGTGTGAATCATCGATCCAGTATCAAATACCCATGATTCACTAGAAGATAATGCAATATTTATTTCTATAACATTTATACCTGAAGTGGAAGTCTCACTTCCCTTCTTCTTCTTCTTTTCTTCCAAGTACTTCTTGCAGTTCCTAGACCAATGTCCCTTTTCATGACAGTGGAAGCATTCATCTTCAGAAGTAGGGCCAGATTTGGCCTGCTGGCTTTAGCTTAGAGCCGAGGACTCACCACCGGAACTCTTTTCTTTGCCTTTACCTTTGGGATTAGGAGGCGTCCAACGCTTCCTCTTTTTGTTCCCCTTCTGAATCATCATCACATGATTGGGATTCTTCTTAATGCTCTCCTCTGCTGTCTTTAGCATCCCATGCAACTCACTCAATGTTTTATCCAAGCCATTCATCTGAAAGTTCATGATAAAAGGCTCATAGCTCGCCGGGAGCGACTGGAGAATAACATCAGTAGCCAAGTCTTGGTGAAGTTCAGAACCAAGTCTGTCCAAAGTCTCAATGTAACCAATCATTTTGATCACATGAGGACTGACCGGGCTACCTTCTTGCAGCTTGCACGCAAACAAGGACTTTGAGATATTGAACCTCTCAGTCCTGGCTTGGTTCTGAAACATCCCACGCAGCCCCTCGATCATGGTGTGAGCATCCGCATGCTCATACTGCTTCTGCAGATCAGGGGACATGGTGGCGAGCATCAGACAGCTGACATCAAGTGAGTCATTGCAGTACTTCTCATAAGCTCTGCGATTAGCAGCAGTTGCATTGTCAGGGAGATCATCAGGATATGGCTGCTCAAGAACATACTCCTTTTTCTCTTGCCTGAGAACAATTCTCAGGTTGCGGTACCAATCAATAAAGTTTGTTCCATTCCACTTTTCTTTCTCAAGAATAGAACGCAAATTGAAAGCGGAATTATTACTGGCAGACATGATCTACAACATTAAAGTAAAGCAAGATTTCAGTACTAAGTTTATGTAAAGACTTTCATTAACTGATTTAACAAAAGACAACCTACTATATCAAAGTCATCTTCCCTCTAATGACATATAGTGGTTCAAGATCCATAATCACTAAAATTCTAGTGAGCTTTAGCATCACGGCTAGAAAAAGTAGTGATACAGGTAAGTAACAAATTACTAATCACATCTCTATGCGACTCTTGTTTGTTGGGTGGCATCCAATGCCCCGGCCCCAACCCTATGCCTTAAAGCCCAAAACTATTTTGATAGCTTTGCTGAGTAAACCAATACTATGCTTGTGAATATCCGACATCCACCCTATACAAAAGTGATAGCTGAAGGTACTCTACTTTGGTAAACCTACCACACAACGATCAAAATTTATAGGTGCAGCTATTGGTAAAAGGCATAAAAAACTCAACCTTTTCTGAGGGAAGCTATTCTATCATGATTAAAGCATCCACCATATGTAAAAGCATGAAAGAATAGTATGACAGGAAAATAAACATCACATGCATATAATCATATTATATTGTGAATAGTATGGCCTCTTGCATCATAATGGGCTCCATCGCCATGGCTCTAAGGTGACCTCCATTGCCATCCGTCCTGTCTTGTGGTGATCATCATCGTCATCATGATTGAAGCCTCCATGAAAAGATACTAAGCTACTACATCTAATAGCTAGTGAAATAATTACATGAGGATTCAAACATCACAAGTCGACACGCAGGTCGTTATACAATAATGGTGCAACCTCAACCCGGTTGTGTTAACTTGCGACACGCAGGCCGCACAAATCATCACATACATCATCACATGACATTGAGGCCATACCATTCACATCACACCCTGCAAAAACAAGTTAGGCGTACGACGTGTTCTACCAAAGTAGCGCTTGGGAAACCGCTACAGCGAGAAAGCAACGGCGGTCCCTATGAAAATCTCATCAGAGTGATCGCATCACCTCAAATCCGAGCCATTCATAATGCCTCAATTTTCACTAGGTCAATCACATTGACCGTGCAAACTTTGCACTTGAGAAGACTGCATCTACACATGACCTCGATCTGTTGGTTCAATCTGCTGACTATGCACACAGTTAGTCCCGATGGTGATTCCAGCCGGTAGGGACATATCGTATGCATAACAGAGAAAGAACACAAACTAATCTTTTGTCACATGCCACGCAATCAACTCGCTCCAGTTTTAACCCCTTATGACCAATTGATCTAATCAAACCATGCAAAAGTAATAGATCCAATCTACTACAACAACATATCACCTATATGCAAAAGATCCAGACCAAAAACTACGCAAGATGGCTCTGGTACCACTGTTGGTTAACGGGTAGGCTACGCTAGCATCACTACCGCATATACCCAAGATACTTGCGAGTAGAAGATCATAGATCGTTACCACTAGACGCGCAGCGCAGCGGAAGAAGTCGCGCGTCGATGTAGAGGAAGTAGTCGATCACGTCCCACGAACCGAGCTCCTCGTACTTGATCCCAGCAGCCGATCAGCGCAGCAGTCGCAGCAGCGCCTCCACGGAGTCCACACGTACGGGGATGAAACGCCGGGCGTCGGTGTGCTAGCACCGCACGCACGGCAAGGGCGGCGGCCGAGAGAGAGAGGGAGGGGCGGCGGCTAGGAGGTGGCGCAGCTCACAGGGTATCGCCCCCCTAGCCCCTCCCTCGTATATATAGGGCGTACTAATTGGCTTCTATCTCATAGGCCCATTAGTAACCCTAATCCCTCTTGGATCAATATCCTTTTGGGCCTTTAAACCGTATTGTGATGATGGGCTCTTGGGCATATCACCAATAGCGATACCGGTTTGCTTCCGCGCCGTGCGGCCGGGCGTTGGCCATGGCGCAGTCGGGGTCGGGACGGCCTCCTCGGGGCGGGGACCAACCTCGCACATGCGCCTACGAGACGCGCCTCGGCCTGCCCGCACTGTCCTGGTCACACGCTGCGCTCAGGCTCAGCCTCCGCGTCGTGCTCCGCGTCTCCATCGGCGCCTCGCCATCCTTTTCCGGCTATAGGTGCGGTGGCGATGGGGCTCTGCCCTGCGCCACAAGCTCACGAAGGAGTGCCGTCTGGTCATCGCGTCCGGTGAGCATGGCCGCAATGGCCTGGGCCAACTCAGGAGGGTTTGGTGGTTCTCTCATTCTGCATTCAACCATGATTGGGTTAGTTACATTTTTCTAATTACTTAAGAAAAATCTTGACTGCAACTAACATCCAAATCATGGAAGAAATCGCCGAAAATCAATTATTTGAACACAACTTAGGGGTCTCTGTATGCGCTCAACCGGTCAGACCGGTGCAACCGACCGGTCAGACCGGTCTGCATGGCTCTGCATGGGCTCTACGTACCGGTCTGCATGGCTCTGCATGGGCTCTACGTAGATCAACCGGTCAGACCGGTGGCCAAAACCGGTCAGACCGGTCCCCAGCAGAAATAAACTTCTAAGTCCTAATTGCGCACCAACCCCATAATTCAAAACATTTACTGCAATTTGGAAATCACGATGCCATGATGCATGATATAATACATGAACTCCCGTGCCAAACTTTCACATGCAACCAAAAATTTAAATGCCATGATGCATGATGCATGAGCGTCCTACGTTAACCTCTCGACCAAAACTGAAACCCTACTTACGAGTCTAGCACTTAATATATATATCTAGGACTTACTTCACATAATTCCCACCCATACTACTTAACTACTTCTCACCCTAAGTCAGAATTTCATTTTTAGTTTGTAATATTTAAAAATTAATCATGCTCGTACCATCCCAGTGCGTTTCGACTCTGATACCAGCTGTGACGGAACCGCCAAATTAAAACTCTAATTAAGTGTAATGGCCGTCATTTGAACACATCGGGCGCATTAGCTTAACGGCTTAATTTGGCGATCCTTTCTCAACCCACGGCCCGATCGAAACAACACCGGTAGTCCCACGCGAAGGCGGGCGCAGATGGTACAAGCACGACACATTACTTAAAAATACAATAGCGATCACGACACGTAACATTGAGTTTACAAGCTGAGTTCAAATACATAAATAATTTACAAAACTTTACAATAGATGTGATTGAAGTTCGAATATAAAAGATCCTACAACTACTTTAGCTTCCATCAGTTCTGCTCTTTCAAGACCGGTCAGACTGGTTCTACCAACCGGTCGGACCAGTCAGCACTACCTGCCGACTCCACCGGTCAGACCGGTCCCACGGATCGGTCAGACCGGTCTCACTAAACAGAACGGCTGCACACTCAGCCCTCAAGTGTACAACTCGACAACGCCCTAACCTAAGGGTCTTGCTCCACCACTTCCCAACCCTCTGCATCACTGTGGATGAATTTAACGCAGTAGGGGCAGAAATCGACGTCCGGGTGTCCTGAAATAATAATTGTGGCAACAAACCCTGAGTATACTAATACTCAGCAAGGCTTACCCGACCAGTAGGTATAACTTAGCCCACATACCTAGACATGCACGGCATTTGGCTGGCAGTTATTTTTGCAGAAAGAGCGACTAAAGAAATTCCTTACTTTCATTATTTTAGCTCCCGGTTCTATATAAATGAACTCTCATCTAATATTTACATAGACCCACTATAGCAATCACAGTGATGCAAGCAAAAATAATTCAATGTGCTCAATATTTTATATAAATATATATAACAACAAAGAGATCAAGGCCCTCATGACCGCGAGACACGGTGAATCGATCCGATTTAACATTGCAAGGTGGACCTAACCAACACGGCACGCATAAGCCCCGTCGGACCCCACGCACCAACCTTTCCCCTTCCCGCCTCGAACTACAGGAACCAGCCCAACGACATATGGTCAGCCGAGCTCAACGTGAGGCCACCAAAAGTAAACATCTGCATCTCAATTCCCCGCGACTACTCGACTCGCCCCAGGAGTTGGGTGCGGGTTCTTGTACTTTCGAAGCAAAGCAGTACTCGGCTTACCGGTTTCGACTACGTCATACTCCCGGCATGCGGTTAGTACAATTCAATCCCCGGTCAGCACCGCCGACAACGACCGGTCCTTAATCGACACATACGGTACTAAGACACCCAGAAACCCTGTCCTGCTGCCTTTCCTATGTATCCTCATCATTTTCCGTCCGGTCTAAATTCTCCATTTATTCCATATCAAATTCAACATCTCATGTACTGGAATTTAAATATATCCTAATTCGCGCGAGTAACCGGAAATTACTCGACTTCTAAGTATCCTATATCTCGCGAGTAACCTGAAATCACTCGGCTTCTATTGAGAACTATTTAGCATAGCAGTGCTAACGACCCATACATACTAGTATAAACCCAAGGAAACCTAAGGATCATGCAACTAAGGTTCCAAACAATTCCTAAACCTAATGCACAAGTATTAGAAACATAAATAGGTGTCATAATTTAAAATAATAGGATGTGCACCGGGGCTTGCCTTGCGTCTGCTGCTCAGCACTACAGTGAGTTGGGCCTTGGGCCGACTCTCCGCGAACCTCCTCCTGCGGGGCTTGCCCCTGCGCCTCCTGTGGCTCCGCAACCACCTCGTATACGACCTCCTCCGTCGCGGCTGCTACACGTATGCATATGCATATAACATGAGAATGTGTGCATGACTTATAAAAATTACTAGCAACTAATAGCCAAAATAATTTCTAACTGATTGTACCCACTACCCCGACTTTACACCCTCTCAGCCAACCCCCACCGGTCAGACCGGTCCATCCGACCGGTCAGACCGGTCACACTAACCCAGCCGCATCACCGGTCAGACCGGTCCCTCCGACCGGTCAGACCGGTCCCAACCAGAACAGAAGCTTGAATCCATGACGCGGCGAAAATCGTTCACCAATTCTAAAACCCTTCTAGGATCTATATCAGGGATACACTAGGACATATTTGACCGGAGGGAATCGATTACAACCATTTAGAACGAGAGATCGAGCCAAACCCTTGTTTACCTTGAGGTGAGCTCTCCTTTACACCAAGAACTTGGATCCAAGCGACTCAAGGAAGGAACACAGGGAGTTGATGATCCTCCACGCCGATTGAAGCTTCCTTCAACCTTGGATCAAGTGGGAAGGGAGGGATTCAGATTCTAGGGTTTGGGGGAGAAATGAGAGGGGGAGAACCTGAGCTCGGGCTGAGCACGGGGAGGGTGGGGGAGATGGTGGGGAGAAGAGAGATAGTGATTTAAATGCTGTGGGGGTCCAAACCCGCCAACTTGGGTTCGACCGGTCAGACCAGTCGCCTATACTGGTCAGACCGGTCCGGGCTGAACTGGCCTAGACTTGTTAAAAAGTTTCCCTCTAGTGGTCTGTGGTGCTAACGGCCGTAATTAGCCTTAATGACAGGTAATTAACACCTGAGGTTTTACACGTGGCAAGGGACATGGCGGAGGAGGCGTACAGGAAGGACAGGGCGCGCAGCCCGCCGGAGCCGGGCCCTGTCTCGTCCATGCGTGAAGCGGGCGGCGGTCGCGGCCACCGGACCTGCGTTCGATCGTGCGCGGCAAGAAGCGGGAGATCTCGGTGGATCTCGTCACGCGGGACCAGGGCCAGGGGCAGCCCAAGGAACACCGGGACAGGGATAGGGCCGACGTCGGCAATGTCGGGCCCCGTCGACGGTGAACACGTGCTCCGCGTCCGCCGCCTGCGCTGGAAGTTCAGAATATCCTAGAAGGTGGACCTCAGAGGCAGCGACCGCGTAATCGTCTCCTGGGACTTCCACAACTTGGCTCTTCCTTGCATGCGATGCCTCCCCCCCCGACGCTTCAGCGGCCGCCGCCCTGCCCACGCACGCCATCTTCGTCTTCCGATTCGAGCTCGCGGACGGCGGTAGCGGCTGGGCGGGCTACGTTGGACTGGAGCGAGAGCCGAGAGCAGCAGCAATGGCGAGAAGCGGAGGAAGAGGGGTTGATTTCACGAACCAAAGGAGGCTCCGTGCGGGGGGTGTTGAGGCGGCGGCGTTGATTTCACGAGCGGCGAACCGATTTGATCGTACGGGCTGATTTTACCGAGCGGCAACAAGAGGATTTGACGGATACAAATCAGCGGGGGGACTACCACGAGCGGAGGGGGGACGACGGTTGCCGAGCGACGCACCGTCGCCTCCTCTAATTTATTAGTTGTATAGAATAGATATAGAAGTTAATATCAAATCTGAAAGAAACGAGCCTAATTTGTCTCCATATATTCTACGAGATCACCTGCGTCAGTATTTCGTTGTCAAGTGCGATTCAATTTCCACAATTCCTCTCCCTGCTCTGGACGACGGGAGCAACAGGGCGGCCGTCGGGGCGTGGGTGCGTGGCGGTCCGGGCGTGGCGTGCGGGAGCTGCGGTGGCCGGCATGGAGGATCCGCAGCGGCCGGCGCTGTGGAGCCGGTGCAGGGCAGCGGCGCCCGCCGTGAAGGAGCAGACACGGGCAGCGGCGACGTTCGGCGCGGGGGGCAGGACATGCGGGTGCAGCGGGCGCTCGTCCCCATCTTCCCCCAACCCCAAGTCGGCGAATAGGACCCATGAAGCTGATGTGCATGATGAGGAAGACTCGGAGCTGTACGAGCAGCTCCGCTTGGAGGCCTTCAACCAAATCTGTACGCGGAATGTATGCTCCTCTGGCATCTCTTTAATTCCATTCCGCGTTGTTGGTGATTGGACCTCCGGGTCAAGCTCCCACCCTCGGAAATGCTCCCTAACTCTTTTGCAGGGCTCCAACAAGAAGAGGGTAAGCGTACCCGAAGGTGACGAAGGGTCACTCAGAAGCACAAGCTTAAAGACCAAGACCTTCGGTGACCACCTTCGGTAGACGAAGGAAACAAACGGCCGCTCGGAAGCAAAAGGTCTAAGAACAAGACCTTCGGTGACCACCTTCGGGAGACGAAGGTGACAAATGGCTACCCGGAAGCATAAACTCAAAGATCAAGACCTTCGGGTCAGGTGATCAAACTCGGGAACGACGGTGGCGGCTGATTGCTCGTAGATGGAACCTTCATGGCCCAAACTCCCGGAGGTACCCGAAGGTTGTTGTTACCTTCGTCGGTTGTAGACATGTGAGTAAAACGTGAATATGTGAGAAGGTCGGATTTGTACACCTCCCGAATACGTGAGAAGGTCGGATTTGTAAACCTCTCACCTTGTAATTTTACCCCGGAGCCGGCTAAGAGTGAGCTGTAAATGAGTTGGGAGGGGGCAATTTAGGAAAACCTGGCCGAGGGCTAGGGGTATAAATAGCCAGCCCTCTCTCCACAGTGTAAAGGGTTGAATTTTTTAATCATTATTGGAGAGTTCGACACCAACTTTCATTGTCATCTTTCTTACTGTTCATGCTCCCTGTCTGGGCATCTAAGAAGCAAAAATCCCAACAGCGGCGCCCACCGTGGGAGCACGTAAGACAACCCTCGATGGCCCCAGCGAAGAAGAAAGCCACCGCCGGCACCACAAGCACCTCCACTGAGCCTGGCCGCCTCCTCGACGGCCCTCAACCGCAGCACGAAGGAGCCAACACACAAATGGAAGACATCACCAACAAAGCTGGTCCTTATGGAGACATGATTGATAACACTAAAAACACCGAAGCTCATCAACTCACAGAAGCAGCACTCAAGCTCAAAGCCCTCGAAATGAAGAAAAAGAACATCGAAGCCCAGCTTGCCACCAAAAAGAAGGCACTGGACCAAGCAAACAAGCTAGCCGAGGCCAGGCGCAGGCTAGCAGAGATGGAGGCAGAAGTTGAGAGCTTGCAGAGGGCATACCAAGAAATGCCCGAAGGTTCCTCCCAACAAGAAAACCGCGTCATCCTTCAGACAGCCTTCGCTCATAATGAGAACCAAAGGCCACCGCCGGTCAACCTCCCATTTGACCCGACCTCGCCACTCTCAGTAGCTCTGCAGCGAACTTCATGGCCGCTCGGCTACAAGCCAACACAGCTCCCAAAGTACAACGCTACAACAGATGCAACTCAGTTCCTCATGGCCTACGAAGCAACCATCGCTTCGGCCGGAGGTGACGACTCCACCATGGCCAAGTCCTTCGTCATGGCCTGCGAAGGTTCTGTGGCCAACTGGTACTTGTACTTGCCTCCGCAATCAATCAACAACTTGTATCAGCTGAAAGGAAGGCTCCTACAGGACTTCCAAGACTTCAGAAGGCTCAACGCCAACACTGTAAAAGACTTCAAATGCCCCCAGCATGACCGAGAGCCTCTCTATGACTACTTCCAGATATTCATCCAAAAGAAGTTGCTAACTATTTCAGCCCTAGGCTCTTCTGAACTTTGGTCCGGGGCTTCAGTTAGTTCCGCAGTGTTTACTTGAGCTTCGAGATCACCTCCGTCAGATTCCGGAATCAGCTCGTACGTCCCGTCCGATAAGGCAGTCGTGTCTACATGTAATGCAAGAACAGTATTATAAGCACACATGGGCAATCGTTTGTAGAGTAGTTAAATAACAAAACTAACTACACAAGGCATCATGATCAACAGCACAAAAGAAGTTGACTAACTTCATAAAATGAGTGGTGTTTGGTTCCTATAGCATTTAACTCAAGGTTTGCTAATTAAATCAACAACTCAGATCACAAGCAACAATAAATTTAGAAAAAATTATCCTAAATAGACCATGAACAGACTAATCTAGCCTGCAAAAATCATGCCAAGACTTGTAGCCAAATAATCACAACAAATCATTCATGCAGGCAGCACATAGAACAAACTTGAATTATACAGGTCAAACTAAAGCAAAACATCAGCTCAAAATTTAACAGGAGATTGATACAGAAAAGAACTAACTACAGTGAATTTTTAATGATTTTATCTACACCGAAATAACTCTGAGAAAATAAACAAAATAAACACTAGTTTAGGAAGATTAAATTTTAGATCCTGTTATAGTCATGAACTGAAGCTCAAACTTCCTAGACAAGCTAAGATACTGCAGATGAACACTCAGGAATAAAATCAGGATTTATCAAGAACAGAAACTATTTATCATAAATAAAGTCTATTAAACAAGGATTAAATCAAATAAATAGCTACACAAGAGAACTGATCATGAAATTTTTATAGAAAAACAAGTGTTACAAGAGTGAACTACCATAAAAGTTTCACTGCAAGACATGGCTTTATGCAGTAGTTAATAAAAAGATGAAAACAACTATTATTTAAGCACTAGTAACACAAATCAAATTCTACAGCAAAAACTTGCAACTAAAGCCTAACATATTATGGTTCTACTGCATAGAGATCTTCCAGAGGATTCCAAAACATCAAGATTTGCTATTTTACGAATTTTGTACGAATTGATATTGAATTTCAAAGATCACAGCAAACTATTACAAACAAGTCCCTGCGGACACTATTCCTATGAGTCACTGTCTACGCAGATAACCCCCTGGGGTTTTTCAAATTCAAACACCGACGCCCTTGGCCGAGTCAGAGAGGGGAGGCGGCGGTTGACCGGCCGTTTCCCGGCGAGGGGGTCGCCGGCGGCGAGGGGAAACAGGAGTGGGGGCTAAAGGAGTCCAAGGCGCACCTCTGGGTGCTTGGAATCGAGGCTAGGGTGGTCGGAGATGGAGTGTCGACGGCGAGCGGCGGCTTGCGGGCTCGGGGCACGGCGGCGGGGTAGCTCCAGTGAGGTTTGGGCGAGGGAAAGTGGTCGGGAAGTTGCGCGAGGGCGAGGCGGTGCTTGCTAGGGGGTCAGAGCGGGCGGAGGAGCGGCGGTGAGGCGGCTCCGCGGCGGGGGTGAGCTCGCCGGGGTTCAAGCGGGGCGGCTGCGGCGTTCTGGGGCGTGGGGTTAGGGAACTGGCGAAAAGAAGAGAGGAATAGCGCGCGAAAGATCGAGAGCTGGGCCTCTGGTTTGGGCTCTCCACGGCGGCGGCGAGGTGGCAGCCGGCGGGACGGCTCTGGAAGCGGCGGGGCGCGTGGCACGGCCGGGAAGGCTCCAGCGCGAGGCTAGAGGGCGGTGGAGGAGGTCGTCCGCGACGCGTGGGTGCCAGCGCGACGGAAAAAGGCGGCCGGGAAGCCTCTCCACGACGGCGGCGTCGGTGCCGTCGGTGGGCGGCGGCGCGGAACAGAGCAGGGAGGTGGGAGAAGGAGATAAGGGTCGATTTGAAATTTCCAAAACTTCCAGGGACTAAACTGTAAACAAGCAATAACTTTTAAACTAAAACTCAAATTGAAAAGTGCCCAACATGAAAGTTGTTCAATTTTTCAAGATCTACAACTTTGATGTTGTGCAAAAATTTATTTGACCAAAGGATAGAGAGCTAAATTTGAAAACACAAGAGGGATTTTAAATTCTAGGAATTTTGTCTTTTTCAATGCAAATTCACTTCAAAATTAGACTTAAAAACAAAATTGGCTGCCATGCATTAAATGCACTGCAAATTTTACAAAAACACCCTCCACAAAAGCTATATTCACAAATAACTATATAAAGGACCTTGCATAAAATCAAAATTACACATATAACCTTTCATAATTACAAAAAGATCCTTTTCAAGCAATTCAAGCACATGACGCAAAGCAAACATACACAATTACTGTGCAGACACCTTTTTAATTACTGTGCAAACACCCGGGGTGTTACAACCTCGCTCGAGGGCTCCCCTCGGGACCCTCGACCGCGCAACACACCTCCGCCTCGCTCGAGGGTAGCGGATCTACCCTCGAGCGAGTGACTCATCTCCGCCTCGCTCGAGGCCGTCTCTCGGCACAAGGGACAAACAGCCCCGCCGCCCAACCGACCGCCGTACGAAGGCATTAAAGGCCAGCCATTCCACCACGGCTCAAAGGACGGGCGGCGTCAGACTGCCACTCCCACAGTGGATTTGACCGGGGTCCCATCCGCTGACTTCGGTCACCGTTCCGCCGCCCCAGTCGCCACAGCAACACCGTGGGACCAGCAACACGGGACAAGACAGGCCCGGCACTGCTCCCGTACCATTCTGCCGACACCGACCATCCGGACTCACCTCCCCACTGGGGAAGGGGTCCGGCGATGTCACGTGTCCTCCCAAGAAGGGCACTCAGCATGCATGGGCGGGGCCCCGGACCTCCCCCCTTGTGGAGTCCGGGACCTCCGCGCGCCCCCTGGACCTCCTAGTGTGCACGCCCGCACACCGACTAGGGGGTCCAGGGCCGCCGCGCGCCCCGCTACCACTGCTGCTGGTGCATGCAGGACCCTAATCCGTAGGGCCCACCAAATGCCACCGCGCCGTATATAGGAGACCATACATCAGCGACGACCACGCCGCCTACAGGGACACTGCAGGACGACCGGCGCGATCCTCGCAGAACCAAGGACGAAATCCAGGACGACAGCGACGCGCGCCGCCTTCCCATAGTGTACTTCCTACAGTATCCAACCACTATACCCCGCGATTCAGGGGAAAACGACGACTTCTATGCCCCCACTTATGTACCCCGCCCCTCCTTGTGACTATAAAAGGAGGGGACAGGCTTCCTTTAGCCGCGGCGGCTGCTGCTGGCTGGTTAGTCTCTCTCTCTGGCTTCTCTTTTCCAAGAGGACGTTCAGGGGCTACTGAGCACTCATCTGGGCCGACTCCACTTCTAGCAGAGACTTGGGAGCTTCCCTCCCTCTCTCGCCTTGTTTGTATCCCCTGCTACAAGCACTCCGGGTGCAAGATAATACAGTGCCTTCGCACACCCCCTTTGCAGGACGTACGGCCCCGCGGCCGGAACCAAGATAAACCACGCGTTACTGTGTTGCCTCTTGCATCATCATCTGGGACGAGGAAGCACGCCGCATTTACTAGTTGGGATCCGGGCCCCCCGGGTCGGGACACCGACAGTTGGCGCGCCAGGTAGGGGCCTCCGCTGCGTGACATTTTTCTCTCTTGTTCGCTTTTGATCTCCAGGGATGGCGGGCAGATCCAACCCATACCCCATGGACGTTTCGGATCCATTCCCAGCGGGACGCGTGATCTCGTTCGGGAGTCTCGAGTTCAGAGCAACCGGCAACGGTTACCTCATGCAGCTCCTCTCGCCCGGACGCAACCCCGTCACCCCGACTTTACCAGCCCAGCGCAACAGGCACTCGGGCCAACTTTCGCGACAGGCACGGGCGGAGCGGCGTCGTGCGGCACGCCACAACTCCCCCACGTGGGTCGAGGCTGGCATGTCGCTACTCAGCATCACGACTAGCGGGGCCACCGCCTCGACCTCATGTGCCTCGGCGTCGTCTGCGCCGACATCGTCACCTGCTGCGGCACTAGTGACTCCCAGGGGGGCACGACCTCGGTGTCGCCCTTCCCCTTTGGGATGCGCAACGCTGCCGCCCACGCCTCATCAACCAGTGCTAACTTCATCGAGCATGAGGGTCTGCCGGGTCATCGTCTTCTGTCGATTCGCCGCCTCATCGCGTCGTCTCCCGACGAATCCTACCCCGGGACGGCGAGCTCGATCAACGACGACATCAGCTTCTTCATGAACAACTTCACGGCCGAGGAGGCCAAAGGCTACTCCGGGGTCCGCGACCCCGACGCTCTCCGCACGTTCCAGCTGGCGATGGATTACTGCCTCACCTGCTCCGAAGACTCCAGCGAGGGGGATTTCGATCCTTCCCAAGAGTGCTTCATGGCGGACCTCGCGGACGAGCAAAACGACAACGCCCCGAGCAACCACGGGGATGGCGGGGCGGACGCGCAGGCAAACCCACCGGTGATACCGCTTGCAGCCCCTTCTTCGTCGAGCTCGGCGGCGCGACAAGCTCAGCTGGCACAGCTCAATGAGCTTCAAGCCAAGCTCGACGAGCAGCGTCAACAAACCCAGGAGCTGCGCGCCGCACTCGAGCAGCAGCGTACCGAGCGTGGTGCACACGCCCAGGCGGCGGGACGTGTTGCCCGGGAACGCATCCTGGCCGATGACAACGTCGACAAATCTCCGGAGCTGAAGACGGCCGGCGAGAAGCTCGTCGCTGCGGCTTATCTACTCCAAGCTATGCCTGAGCCATCGACACCTTCGGGCCGCAACCTGCGCCGCGAGGCACAGGAGCTCAACGAGCAAGCTGCCGTGCAGCAGGCCGAGAGTTCTGCGTCTCGTATGCGCTCGAAGGCCCCTGAGCAGCCTGATGGGACTGCGTGCCAGGACTGCGAGGTTTCTGTGCACACACCCCCAGCGAGAAAGGGCAAGGCAGCCGTAGCGCCCGGTGCGAGGGCGCCCTCGGTGCACGAGCGCATAGGGAGAGTTCCCGTAAGGGAGCGAATCTGTGACACTCGCGGGCACGCTGGCGACAGTGACGCCCGCAACGTCATCGATGGCAGGAGGTACACCCCTCGACGGGGTGGACGCTTCGACCCTGAGCACGACAGGGGTGAATCACCGGAGCCTCCGGGCACCCGGGTGTTCAGCCGGGAGATTCGAACAGCACCTTTTCCCCCGCGCTTTCGACAACCCAACACCCTCGTCAAATACTCGGGCGAGACTGATCCTGCAGTCTGGCTCAATGACTACCGCCTAGCGTGCCAGCTGGGCGGCACAACGGAGGACGCGGTCATCATCCGCAACCTTCCCCTTCATCTTGCTGACGCCACACGAATGTGGCTCGAGCACCTGCCTGCGGATCAGATCCACAACTGGGCCGACTTGGTCCACATCTTCGTGGGCAATTTCCAGGGCACGTACGTGCGCCCTGGGAACTCCTGTGATCTCAAAGGGAGTTGCTAGAAGCCCCGCGAGTCCCTACGTGACTACGTGCGACGCTTCTCCAAGCAGTGCACCGAGCTCCCCAGCGTCACCCACGTCGAGGTCATCAACGCTTTCCTCGAGGGTATGACCTCCAGGAACCTGGTGCATGAGCTCGCGAGAAGCCGACCCGTCAACACCAATGAGTTGTTCGACGCTGCCACCAACTACGCTGCCGGCGAGGAGGCCGTTGGTGCCATCTTCGACAACAAATCGAGCAAGCGCAAGGACGATGCGCCCGCGGAGGGCAGCAACGTCAAGCCCAACGCCCCCGCCAAGAAACAGAAGCGGGGGTCGGGGCGGACAGAGGACTCCGAGGAGGCCTTCGCCGCCGCCCCAGACCGCAAAGGACCTCGAGGCCCCCCTCGAGGCGGTGGTGTCCAATTCGACGACATGCTCAAGAAGCCGTGCCCTTACCACAAGGGCCCGGTCAATCATACCCTCGAGCAGTGCAAAATGCTCAAGAAATACTACAACCGCGTCGCGCATCGCGACGAGGACAAGAAGAAGGATGCTGGCGACAAAGGTGGAGATGACGAGTTCCTCCCAGTGGAGAACCCCTTCTTCATCTTTGGAGGAGCAACGACGAATATGACTTCTCGGCAACGCAAGCGTGAGCGCCGCGAAGTCTTTTCCGTCACCAAAGCCACGCCATCCTACCTCGACTGGTCGAAGGATACCATCACCTTTGGCCGCGAGGACCACCCCGACTACGTCCCGCATCCGGGACGGTATCCGCTCGTTGTCGACCCCATCATCGGCAACACTCGCTTCTCCAAGGTGCTCATGGACGGAGGCAGCAGCCTCAACATCATGTACGCCCCTACCCTGGAGCTCATGGGGATCGGGCTGGACAAGCTTCGCCCCAGCTGTAACACCCGGTTTATAAAAGAACATAAACCGAGCAATCATATACGTGCCAGGATCAAGTCACACGTATATACAACAGAATGAACAGTATATCATAGCACATATCACGTAAAAAGATATAATAAAGCGAATACGAATGTTATTTATTACAATAATGACAAAGTGTCTGATACAGCGGAAGCGAAGTACAAAATACGATAAAAGCTCTCCGAAGCTGAAGCAGGGCACCACAGGGACGTCGACTGGGAGACGAACACCTAGAAGTCCTCGTAGTCCTGGTAGCGCTGAGCGAACTCCCTCGCATCGGCAGGAACTGAGCAGCAGTAGCGTAGCCAAGAGGAAAAAGTAGAGAAGAGGCAAGGGTGAGTACACAACTTGTACTCAACAAGTATAACACAAACTATGAGGCTCTAAGGTTGGCTGACTCAACTGCATTAGCTTTTAAGTGTTGGCAAAATTTTATTAAAGCTATTTACTACGAGTTGATGAATTACCATTAACCCAATTACATAGTCATTAATCAGAATTAAATTATACTACTACTGAGAACCAAACCACGACCAAGCCACCAAGGTAACCCCGAGAAGCACCTCCCTCGTCGGAAGGAGATAACTTCACTAATCAAAAGGAGGATCTGGGCCGCTCATAACCGTGAGCACGGCTAGTATACCAGTTTTACACTCTGCAGAGGTTGCACATCTTTACCCACAAGTCGTGAGCTACGCCAGATGTTCATCACACTTCCTTAGGTGAGATGACTAGCGACTCACTACGAGGCCGTTACAAAGGACACGTTGGTAAGGTGTAACCGCTAAGGAATCAGGCTCCGCAACGATGGTAACCACCTCGAGGGGGTACAAGACACACAGACCAGCCTCGTAGCCTGGCCACCATTGAAGCTCACCACCCCCCATGCCCCGTCGGTAAGTTACTCCCGAACCAAAATGGCCTAATTAGTAAGCCAAGACCGTCCCATTCCAGTCTTGTGGTAGCGCTGTTGTCCCAGGTTGTCGCTCTATGAACCGGTCCTTATGGAGAGTGGCCAACCAAGCACTAAGCACCGTGCTGGCCCCCTAAACCATGTTTCTAACAAAAGCCAATTTTAACGAGACGTGAGCCACTCAAGCCACACAGAGTGCCACTCTCAGAATTAAGTTCAAGTAAACCATTAGTCAAATTAATTAAAAAGGACCAGAGTGTGTTATAGCGCAGCAACCTAGCACAACTAACCAAAATGCAACCCAAGGTTATATTTAAAGGATATAAACTGGCTAGGAAATCCTTAAAGGCATACAGTATTGAAATGCAGTATGAAATTGTATTTAAAGATGATAGGTTGTTCATGTTATACTTGCCTTCCTCGTACTGCTCTGGCTGCTGCTCAAAGTGCTCCGAAGACGGCTGCTCCGGGTACTGGTACTGGGGCTCCTCAGAAGGATCAACGTCTACTCACGAACACATGGCCAAAACAATGCACGACAATAAGCATACAAGCAAATACTAACAAAAACTAAGAAACAGTACATCAATACATAAAAACAGTGCACAAAACTACTCTAGAACTATTCTACGCATTACAACGATCGCGTGGACATAAAGAACGCTAAAAACAGAGCTAAAACGCGTTTTCTAGGCTAAAAACAAGTTCTAGGGGCTTATTTGTAAGAAAACTGAAGTTCCAGGGGCTTTTCTGCTAAAACCGAGGACTAAAACGTAATAAAACACTAATTCCAGGGTCTAACTCGCAAAAACTACCAGGCTGGACGGCGGGTTCAAAATTAAAGAAGCTCAGGGGCTAAGACGTAAAAGAAAGGGCAGATCTGGAATTACTTTTCACCAGAGATGGACTGCGGGTTGATTCCTAATAAACCAAGGGGCTCTTTAACAAAAGAACCAGGGTGAACCGGTACGCGTGGATTCAGACCGCTGGATCTGGATCTAACGGCTCATGGTGGCTCAGTCCCAGATCTAATCTAGGCCGTCCGTTCGAGATCGGGCGGCTGGGAGGGTTTGGGCGCGTGGGGGCGGCGGCGTGTCACCGCCGGCGACCCTGCTCGTGGCGGCGGGGCGCTAGGCTCGCCGGACTTGGCCAAACCTGGCCGTCCGGGGGTCAAATCGACCCGTTTTTGGGTCTGGAGGACTCCACGCAACATGCGTGATCCACTGGGAGGTTTTCCGGGGCTCAGGGAGGCTAGGCTGGGGCTCGCCATGGCGCGGGGCGGAGCTGAGCGGCGGTGCTCGCCGGCGCAGGCCGATTCGGGGTATCTCGGGGCTACAACTACCGGATTCTAGCGCCAAAAGGATTGGGAGGAGTGGCTGGTGCTCACCAGGCTCGGAAACGAAGGAAACGGGCCGGGCGAAGTCGATGGCGAGGCTGACCGGCGGCGGAGCGGGGACGGTGGTCGCGGGCGGGGTTCGGCGGCCGTTTTCCGGGCGTCTGGACTCCGCGGATCGACTCCTGGCGAGCCTGCGAGGCCGGCAGATGGGTTAACAGGACCGGAGTGGCACCGGCGGCAAGAAAACGGGGCGGCAGAGGGCTTACCGGCGGCGCAGGGGAGCTCTGCTCCGACTCCGGAAGCACGGCGGCGCGGCTTGGGGTGTTGGGGTGGCGGCGGGGTGGAGATGAGGACGCAGGGGGTGCGGCTGGGTTTAAGAAGGGCAGGGCCGGGGGTTGCGGGCGCGGTTGGGGAAGGAAATCCCCGGTGGTTTCGCCGGGGATCTCGGCGGGTCGCCCAGCGGGGAAGACGACCCTGCCAGGCGGGCCCGGCGGGTCAGCGAGACGGGGAGTGAGCCGCGGCAGCGGGCGCTGGTGTGCGGGCCCAGAGCGTCAGCGTCGCGGAGAGGGGAGAGCGCGTGCGGGCGGGTTGGGCCGGCGTTCGCGTGTGAGCGAGCGGCGTGGCGTGGGCCGAGCCGGGGCGGAGGCAGGCCGCGGGGCGGAGGCAGGCCGCGGGGCGGACCGGGTCGCAAGCTGGGCCGTGGAAGCGGCCGGGCTCGCTGGGCCTCGCGGGAAGGGAGAGGGAGGAACGGGCCGGGTTTTGGCTGGGTTTGGGTTTTCTGGGTTTTGGGCTTTCTATTTTCCTTTCCTATTTCCTATTCTTCTCATTTCTTAATCTAATTCAAACAAAGTTTGAATTAAAATTTGAATTTGAATTCAAACCACACTCAAATAAAATTATGCACCAGCATGAATGCAACAAAAATTTAAACCTATGATAAATTTTAATTAATTAAGGAACAAAAATTAGATTAAATGCCAACTAAACACAATAAACCTTAGAAAATTAAATAAAACCAATTTAATTTATTAATAAATACTGAAATTTAAAATTAGGGTGTTACATACCCTACCCCCTTAAAGAAATCTCGTCCCGAGATTTAGCTGGGCTGGCTAGCAAAGAGATCCGGATATGTCTTCTTCAACTCATCTTCTCGCTCCCAAGTAGCCTCAGCTTCACTGTGATGACTCCACTGAACTCTGCACATCTTGATGCGCTTGTTCCGAGTAACCCTTTCTGATGTCTCCAGAATCTTCACCGGATGCTCAGTATAAGTCAGATCTTCCTGAACATCGACCCCATCCAGTGGTGCCTGCTCCTCGGGTACTCGCAAACACCTCTTCAGCTGAGATATATGAAAGACATCATGAACTCCTGAGAGGCTGAGGGGTAACTCCAGGCGATAAGCAACTTCGCCTTTCCGCTCTAGCACCTTGAATGGCCCCACATACCGAGGTGCTAACTTCCCTTTGACATTGAACCTGCGAATTCCTCTCATCGGGGACACCTTCAGGTACACATAATCACCGACACTGAAAGTCAGGTCTCTCCGTTTGCCATCAGCATAGCTCTTCTGCCTGCTCTGCGCAATCCTCAGATTTTCTCGCACAGCCTGAACCATCTGCTCTGCATCATCTATGATCTCAGAGCCAAAGAGCTGCTTCTCACCGATCTGATCCCAATAGAGAGGAGTCCTGCACTTTCTGTCATACAATGCCTCGAAGGGTGACTTCTTCAGACTGGCCTGATAGCTGTTGTTATAGGAAAACTCAGCAAATGACAGGCACTTATCCCAACTAGTACCGTACTGAATAGCACAAGCTCTCAGCATATCCTCCAACACTTGGTTGGTTCTCTCTGTCTGCCCATCGGTCTGAGGGTGATAAGCCGTACTGAAGCGCAGCTTCGTATCCAACGAATCATGAAGCTGCTCCCAGAACCGAGAAGTGAACTGAGACCCTCTGTCAGATATGATCTTCTTGGGCACACCATGCAAGCAGACAATCCGAGAGATGTACAACTCTGCAAGTCTAGCACCGGAGTAAGTAGTGTTCACTGGAATGAAGTGAGCAACCTTCGTCAATCGATCCACTACTACCCGAATGGAGTTGTACCCTTTCTGAGTACGAGGCAATCCAACAATGAAGTCCATAGTGATTTCTTCCCATTTCCACTCTGGCATCTTCAAAGGCTGCAATAGACCTGCTGGCCTCTGATGCTCAGCCTTGACACGCTGACAGGTGTCACAAATAGCCACGTACTCTGCCACTGAACGCTTCATCCCATACCACCAGAAACGTTCCTTCAGATCATAGTACATCTTCGTGCTGCCCGGATGAATAGAATAAGCTGTATCATGGGCCTCACTCAGAATCAACTTCCGAAGATCCTTCACATCTGGCACACAGATCCGGTTCTTGTACCACAAGGTACCCTGATCATCCTCTCGGAAATGAGGAGCCTTGCCCTTCTTGAGCAACTCACGAATCTCCTGCAGCTCCTCATCATCTTTCTGATGCTGCCTGATCTCTGACTCTAGAGTCGGTACTGCCTCAAATGCTGCACTGGAAGTATGATGCAAGAAGCCCAGACTCAACTGCTCGAACTCCTCGCATAACTCTGGAGGCATCTGGAAAGCCACGGCCATGTTGACATAACTCCTTCTGCTCAAAGCATCTGCTACAACATTGGCCTTGCCCGGATGATAGTGAATCTCCAGATCATAGTCCTTGACCAACTCTAACCATCTCCTCTGCCGCATGTTCAGCTCATTCTGCGTGAAAATGTACTTGAGGCTCTTGTGATCAGTGTAGATATCACACCGCTGCCCATACAAGTAATGCCTCCAAATCTTCAGAGCATGCACAACTGCGGCTAACTCAAGATCATGAGTAGGATAATTCAGCTCATGCCGGCGTAGCTGCCGTGAAGCATAAGCTATCACTCTGCCCTCCTGCATCAGAACACACCCAAGACCATCCTTCGAAGCATCACAATATACGGTGAACCTCTTCGTCTGGTCCGGCAGAGTCAGGACTGGCGCCGTAGTCAACCTCTTCTTCAGCTCATCAAAGGCCATCTGACGCTCATCAGTCCATACAAAAGCCACATTCTTCTCTAGCAAAGAAGTCAAAGGCTTCGCGATCTTGGAGAAATTCTCAATGAACCTCCGATAATATCCAGCTAAGCCCAAGAAAGATCTGACTTCCTTCACTGTCTGCGGTGTCTCCCATTCGAGCACATCCTTCACCTTGCTCGGATCAACAGCAATGCCTCCCTGAGAGATAACATGACCGAGGAATGGAACCTCGTCAATCTAGAACTCGCACTTGCTGAACTTGGCATATAACTGATGCTCTCTCAGCCTCTGCAATACGAGTCTCAGATGCTCCTCGTGCTCTTCTTCTGTCTTGGAGAAGATCAGAATATCATCAATGAAAATCACCACGAAGACATCCAGATAATCCATGAAGACCATGTTCATCAGATGCATGAAGAAAGCCGGGGCATTAGTCAAGCCGAAGGACATGACTGTATACTCATATAGCCCGTACTTGCAGGTGAATGCCGTCTTCGGAATATCCCCAGGACGGATCCTCAGCTGAAAATATCCCGAACGAAGATCAATCTTCGAGAATATACGAGCACCTCGAAGCAAATCGAAGAGATCCTCAATACGGGGCAGTGGATGCTTGTTCTTGATAGTGACTGCATTCAGCTCCCGATAATCCACACACATCCTCTTCGAGCCATCCTTCTTATCTACCAGCAATAATGGAAAAGCCCAAGGAGAGAAGCTGCGACGGATATAGCCCTTGGCTAGCAACTCATCAATAGTCTTCTTGACTTCTTCATGCTCTATAGGCGCCATACGGTAGGGCCGCTTTGCAATAGGAGCTGTGCCAGGCAAGAGATCAATACAAAACTCAATGGCGCGTTCAGGCGGCATACCTGGCAGATCATCCGGAAAGACATCCGGGAATTCAGACACCACGCGAATACCGTCCGTGGGTCTAGCCTCCATCTGATGAAGAAATCCCGAAGGCTCTGAAGCACTAACTGTCACCTCTTGGCCATCAGATGCTGTCAGGTGAACTGCCCGATGAGCACAATCAATTCTGACTCCCCACTTGGCAAGAGTATCCATTCCCAAAATCACATCGATACCCTTGGTGTCTAGCACCCTCAGATCAGCACTGAACGTTGCCCCCCTTATGGCTACACTGACTCGGGGGCAAACAATATGGGATCTCAACTCCCCTCCCGGTGAAGAAACTAGCAGACAGTTCTTTAATGCAGTGGTAAAGAAACTATGCTCCTCAACAAATGACTTGGTGATGAAAGAATGAGTAGCACCAGTATCGAAAAGCACTGAAGCTGGATGGGAGTTGACCATGAACGTACCAATAACCACGTTGGGAGCCTCGGCCGCTGACTCGGCCGTCACGTGGTTCACTCTGCCCTGAAGTGGCGCCCTGGGCTGAGCTGGGCGCCCCTGCTGTCCCGCCTGCGCCTTCCGGGGGCAAGTGTTGGCGTAGTGCCCTGGCTGGCCGCAGTGATAGCAGACGCGAGGAGGTGCTGGAGCCTGCTGTCCGGTAGGAGCTGCCGGACGTGGAGCCTGCGGTGCCGGTGGAGCTGGTAGAGCAGTACGAGCCGGAGGTGCCGGTAACCTCGGGCCCTGACCTGCCTGCTGCTGTCGAGGCGGGTACTGCTGCGGTGGCCTCTGCTGGTACTGCTGAGGAGGCCGGTACTGAGGCTGGTACTGCTGGGGCTGCTGGAGTCGAGGACGAGTGTTGCTGCCGGAAGCAACGGGGACAACCTTCCTCTTCTTGTCCTCCATCTCCAGGTGCTTACGCTCAGTGTTGAGCGCACTGTCAACCAGATGGTTGAAGTCGTCGAAGCGGAGGTTGAGCAGCGCGTACTGGAGGTAGTCCTCAAGACCCTCCATGAAGTGCTCCTGCTTCTTGCGGTCATCCGCAACCTCGGCAGGGGCGTAGCGTGCCAGCTGAAGAAAGCGATCACGATACTCCGTGACCGACATAGTCCCCTGAATTCACAAAGACAGATGGATATCGGAAGATTAACTCAAGATTCATAAGGATAGAACAAGGGGCATAAGCTCAAAAGAAAACGCTGAATGATTATACTTAGGATTACCTGCTTCAGTGCAAGGAACTCCTTCTGCTTCATCTTCATAACGCCCGCGGGGACGTTGTGGCTACGGAAACGCTCCCTGAACTGGAGCCAAGTGAGAGCCTCGCGGTCGTGAACTGGGTGGGACTCCCACCAGTCCAAAGCTGCCCCTCGCAGCTGTCCTGCTGCGTACAATACGCGCTCACGATCATCGCACTGGGCGATGTCCAGCTGACGCTCCACTGCACGGAGCCAGTCGTCAGCCTGAAGAGGGTCGGACGTGTGAGAAAACGTCGGCGGGTGACCCCTCAGGAACTCAGCACGCCTGTCGCGAGGCTGCGGCGGTGGAGGAGGCGGAGGCTGAGTGTGAGCCTGCTGAAGAGCCTGAACAGTGTTGTTCAGGGTAGCCATCATCTGCATCTGGAGCTGGAAGTACTGCTCCGGAGTCAAAGGCGGCGGCATCGGGATCCCAGTACCCTGGTTGTTCTGACCCTGCTGCTGGCCAGAACCTGAACCGGTGCTCCTGGTGTTCACCATCTGATTTGACCAAAAGATTTCACGAGTAAGGATATTGCAGGAATAAATTCAGATGGATATGATAACTCTTTGCGGAAAAAGACTCAGCCATGATAAAGTAGACAGGATAGAGTTGACTGTTTTACCCACAACGATCTAACTCATTTTATTAATTAGTTAACTTTAACATCTGAGTGATTTTCTTTGAGCAAATTTGAACTACTAAGCTATGCAATCAGTCAAAAATCCAAATCAAACATGTAGCATAATAACAAGCAGACAATTTTCACAACTTAGCCGAGTTTAGCAATAGACTCGACTAACACAACGCGTCGCAGAACGTGCTATCGGGTTATTATAAAAAGGTCACCTAGCTAACTCATGGTGGTCAGATGACTGATTCAGGCCAAAATCTACGAAAACTATTCTTCAGAGAGAGAAATCAAGGCAAGAAGGGTAAAAAGTCAAAGAAGTCAAGGGGTATAATAGTAAAATAGTTTCAGCAGACAAGGATTGGTGAGAAGAAGTCCTAAAACTCGACCAGTTCTATCTAGGCTTCGTCCTACAGTCGATATGGCTCTGATACCACTCTGTAACACCCGGTTTATAAAAGAACATAAACCGAGCAATCATATACGTGCCAGGATCAAGTCACACGTATATACAACAGAATGAACAGTATATCATAGCACATATCATGTAAAAAGATATAATAAAGCGAATACAAATGTTATTTATTACAATAATGACAAAGTGTCTGATACAGCGGAAGCGAAGTACAAAATACGATAAAAGCTCTCCGAAGCTGAAGCAGGGCACCACAGGGACGTCGACTGGGAGACGAACACCTAGAAGTCCTCGTAGTCCTGGTAGCGCTGAGCGAACTCCCTCGCGTCGGCAGGAACTGAGCAGCAGTAGCGTAGCCAAGAGGAAAAAGTAGAGAAGAGGCAAGGGTGAGTACACAACTTGTACTCAACAAGTATAACACAAACTATGAGGCTCTAAGGTTGGCTGACTCAACTGCATTAGCTTTTAAGTGTTGGCAAAATTTTATTAAAGCTATTTACTACGAGTTGATGAATTACCATTAACCCAATTACATAGTCATTAATCAGAATTAAATTATACTACTACTGAGAACCAAACCACGACCAAGCCACCAAGGTAACCCCGAGAAGCACCTCCCTCGTCGGAAGGAGATAACTTCACTAATCAAAAGGAGGATCTGGGCCGCTCATAACCGTGAGCACGGCTAGTATACCAGTTTTACACTCTGCAGAGGTTGCACATCTTTACCCACAAGTCGTGAGCTACGCCAGATGTTCATCACACTTCCTTAGGTGAGATGACTAGCGACTCACTACGAGGCCGTTACAAAGGACACGTTGGTAAGGTGTAACCGCTAAGGAATCAGGCTCCGCAACGATGGTAACCACCTCGAGGGGGTACAAGACACACAGACCAGCCTCGTAGCCTGGCCACCATTGAAGCTCACCACCCCCCATGCCCCGTCGGTAAGTTACTCCCGAACCAAAATGGCCTAATTAGTAAGCCAAGACCGTCCCATTCCAGTCTTGTGGTAGCGCTGTTGTCCCAGGTTGTCGCTCTATGAACCGGTCCTTATGGAGAGTGGCCAACCAAGCACTAAGCACCGTGCTGGCCCCCTAAACCATGTTTCTAACAAAAGCCAATTTTAACGAGACGTGAGCCACTCAAGCCACACAGAGTGCCACTCTCAGAATTAAGTTCAAGTAAACCATTAGTCAAATTAATTAAAAAGGACCAGAGTGTGTTATAGCGCAGCAACCTAGCACAACTAACCAAAATGCAACCCAAGGTTATATTTAAAGGATATAAACTGGCTAGGAAATCCTTAAAGGCATACAGTATTGAAATGCAGTATGAAATTGTATTTAAAGATGATAGGTTGTTCATGTTATACTTGCCTTCCTCGTACTGCTCTGGCTGCTGCTCAAAGTGCTCCGAAGACGGCTGCTCCGGGTACTGGTACTGGGGCTCCTCAGAAGGATCAACGTCTACTCACGAACACATGGCCAAAACAATGCACGACAATAAGCATACAAGCAAATACTAACAAAAACTAAGAAACAGTACATCAATACATAAAAACAGTGCACAAAACTACTCTAGAACTATTCTACGCATTACAACGATCGCGTGGACATAAAGAACGCTAAAAACAGAGCTAAAACGCGTTTTCTAGGCTAAAAACAAGTTCTAGGGGCTTATTTGTAAGAAAACTGAAGTTCCAGGGGCTTTTCTGCTAAAACCGAGGACTAAAACGTAATAAAACACTAATTCCAGGGTCTAACTCGCAAAAACTACCAGGCTGGACGGCGGGTTCAAAATTAAAGAAGCTCAGGGGCTAAGACGTAAAAGAAAGGGCAGATCTGGAATTACTTTTCACCAGAGATGGACTGCGGGTTGATTCCTAATAAACCAAGGGGCTCTTTAACAAAAGAACCAGGGTGAACTGGTACGCGTGGATTCAGACCGCTGGATCTGGATCTAACGGCTCATGGTGGCTCAGTCCCAGATCTAATCTAGGCCGTCTGTTCGAGATCGGGCGGCTGGGAGGGTTTGGGCGCGTGGGGGGCGGCGGCGTGTCACCGCCGGCGACCCTGCTCGTGGCGGCGGGGCGCTAGGCTCGCCGGACTTGGCCAAACCTGGCCGTCCGGGGGTCAAATCGACCCGTTTTTGGGTCTGGAGGACTCCACGCAACATGCGTGATCCACTGGGAGGTTTTCCGGGGCTCAGGGAGGCTAGGCTGGGGCTCGCCATGGCGCGGGGCGGAGCTGAGCGGCGGTGCTCGCCGGCGCAGGCCGATTCGGGGTATCTCGGGGCTACAACTACCGGATTCTAGCGCCAAAAGGATTGGGAGGAGTGGCTGGTGCTCACCAGGCTCGGAAACGAAGGAAACGGGCCGGGCGAAGTCGATGGCGAGGCTGACCGGCGGCGGAGCGGGGACGGTGGTCGCGGGCGGGGTTCGGCGGCCGTTCTCCGGGCGTCTGGACTCCGCGGATCGACTCCTGGCGAGCCTGCGAGGCCGGCAGATGGGTTAACAGGACCGGAGTGGCACCGGCGGCAAGAAAACGGGGCGGCAGAGGGCTCACCGGCGGCGCAGGGGAGCTCTGCTCCGACTCCGGAAGCACGGCGGCGCGGCTTGGGGTGTTGGGGTGGCGGCGGGGTGGAGATGAGGACGCAGGGGGTGCGGCTGGGTTTAAGAAGGGCAGGGCCGGGGGTTGCGGGCGCGGTTGGGGAAGGAAATCCCCGGTGGTTTCGCCGGGGATCTCGGCGGGTCGCCCAGCGGGGAAGACGACCCTGCCAGGCGGGCCCGGCGGGTCAGCGAGACGGGGAGTGAGCCGCGGCAGCGGGCGCTGGTGTGCGGGCCCAGAGCGTCAGCGTCGCGGAGAGGGGAGAGCGCGTGCGGGCGGGTTGGGCCGGCGTTCGCGTGTGAGCGAGCGGCGTGGCGTGGGCCGAGCCGGGGCGGAGGCAGGCCGCGGGGCGGAGGCAGGCCGCGGGGCGGACCGGGTCGCAAGCTGGGCCGTGGAAGCGGCCGGGCTCGCTGGGCCTCGCGGGAAGGGAGAGGGAGGAACGGGCCGGGTTTTGGCTGGGTTTGGGTTTTCTGGGTTTTGGGCTTTCTATTTTCCTTTCCTATTTCCTATTCTTCTCATTTCTTAATCTAATTCAAACAAAGTTTGAATTAAAATTTGAATTTGAATTCAAACCACACTCAAATAAAATTATGCACCAGCATGAATGCAACAAAAATTTAAACCTATGATAAATTTTAATTAATTAAGGAACAAAAATTAGATTAAATGCCAACTAAACACAATAAACCTTAGAAAATTAAATAAAACCAATTTAATTTATTAATAAATACTGAAATTTAAAATTAGGGTGTTACACCAGCAAGTCGCCATTCCACGGCGTCGTGCCGGGGAAGCGAGTCCAATCCCTCGGCCAGATCGATCTGCCTGTGTGCTTCGGCACAGCAGCCAACTTCCGCAAGGAGGTACTCACTTTCGAGGTGGTGGGGTTTCGAGGATCCTATCATGCCATCCTTGGTCGGCCTTGCTACGCCAAGTTCATGGCCGTACCCAACTACACCTACCTCAAGCTCAAGATGTCGGGTCCAAAGGGCGTCATCACCATCGGCTCTTCGTTCGAGCACGCCTACGAGTGCGACATTGAGTGCGTTGAGCGCGCGGAAGCTCAAGCGGAGGACGAGGCCCTCACAGCCACCCTCGACAAAATGGCGAGCGAGGCCTTGGACTCCACGCACCGACACGCCAGGAGCATCGAACCCGCCGAGGGTATCAAGAAGGTGTGCCTCGATCCGAGCCACTCCGACGACAAGGCGTTGCAGATCAGTGCCACCCTCAACGACAAATAGGAAGTGGTGCTCATCGATTTCCTCCGCGCCAACGCAGACATCTTTGCGTGGAGCGCCTCGGACATGCCTGGCATACCGAGGGAGGTCGCCGAGCACTCCCTTGATGTCCGACCCAACTCCAAGCTAGTGAAGCAGCGCCTACGATGCTTCGACGAGCTCAAGCGCCGGGCGATTGGCGAGGAGCTGCAGAAACTTCTGGCGGCCGGATTCATCAAAGAGGTATTCCATCCCGAGTGGCTTGCTAATCCAGTATTAGTGAAGCAAAAGAATGGAAACTGGAGGATGTGTGTAGATTACACTAGTTTAAATAAGACATGTCCGAAGGTTCCCTTTCCTTTGCCACGAATTGATCAGATCGTAGATACTACTGCGGGATATGAACTCCTATCCTTTCTTGATGCCTATTCTGGTTACCACCAAATCAAGATGAAAGAGTCCGACCAGCTCACGACTTCTTTTATCGCACCCTTCGGCATGTACTGCTACGTTACGATGCCCTTTGGCCTCAGAAACACCGGAGCCACATACCAGCGGTGTATGCTCCACGTTTTCGGAGACCATCTCGGGCAGAGCGTAGAGGCATATATCGATGATATCGTTGTAAAATCCAGGAAGGCGGACGACCTGGTTGCCGATCTCAAAATCACGTTCGATTGCCTACGGGCCAAAGGGGTGAAACTCAACCCCGAGAAGTGCGTGTTCGGGGTGCCTCGAGGCATGCTCTTGGGCTTCATTGTCTCCCAGCGGGGCATCGAGCCCAACCCTGACAAAGTCTCGGCCAACACTCGGATGGGACCGATCCGACACCTAAAGGGGTGCAGAGGGTCATGGGATGCCTAGCGTCCCTTAGCCGGTTCATCTCGCGTCTCGGCGAGAAAGGCTTACCCCTGTATCGGCTCATGAGAAAAACCGAGCACTTCACGTGGACCCCCCGAAGCCCAAGAAGCCCTCGAAAGGCTGAAGGCATCGCTCACTCATACTCTCATTCTCACGCCACCCACGGATGGCGAGCCCTCTATCTGTACGTAGCTGCGACGACCCAAGTGGTCAGCGCAGTGATCGTGGTCGAAAGACAAGATGAGGGCCATGCTCTGCCCGTCCAGCGGCCGGTGTACTACATCAGCGAGGTGTTATCTGAAACTAAGACATGCTATCCGCAGATTCAAAAGCAGCTCTACGCAGTGGTTTTGGCTCGGCGCAAGCTGCGCCACTACTTCGAGGTTCACCCCGTCACCGTGGTCTCGTCTTTCCCCTTGGGAGAGATAGCCCGCAACCGGGAAGCCGAGGGTAGAATTGCCAAATGGTCTGTAGAGTTGATAGGAGAAACACTCACCTACGCCCCCCGCAAGGCGATCAAGTCCCAAATCTTGGCTGACTTCGTGGCTGAGTGGACGGACACTCAGCTACCCCCACCACAAATCCAGGGCGAATGCTGGACTATGTACTTCGACGGATCGGTGATGAAAACCGGCGCCGGTGCCGGCCTCCTCTTCATCTCACCCCTCGGAGAACACATGTGGTACGTGATACGCTTGCATTTCCCTGCTTCCAACAACATGGCGGAGTGCGAGGCCCTTCTCAGTGGCCTCCGCATCGCCATCGAGCTCGGCGTCAAACGCCTCGACGCGCGCGCTGACTCTCAACTCGTCGTTGACCAAGTAATGAAGGAGTCTAACTATCACGACCCGAAGATGGAGGCGTACTGCAGCGCAGTGCGCCGCCTCGAAGATAAATTCGATGGCCTTGAGCTCAATCATGTCCCGCGCTAGTACAACGAGGACGCCGACGAATTAGCCAAGATCGCTTCGGGGCGAACCACTGTCCCCCCGAACATCTTCGCTCGCGACATCACCAAGCCATCCGTCGAGTTCAAGGACCCGACGGAGTTAGGCCCCTTGTCCGCTGGGCCCTCCAGCGGGAACCCCCTGGTGGACGAGGCCGAGGCCATGGACATTGACTTCGAGACCGCCTCCGCGGACGAGGCCGAAGCGATGGAAGTTGACGAGGCCCCCACTTCGCGAGACTGGTGCGTCCAGTACCTTGACTGGATGATTCGAGGGATCCTACCCTCGAACCGGGCTCAGGCGCGGCGCCTCGCCCGGAAGGCCAAGTCCTTCGTTCTAATCGACGATGTGTTGTACAAGCGTAGTCCCTCGGGCGTCATGCAGCGATGCATCCCCGTCCCTGAGGGCAAGGAGCTGATCCGCGACATCCACGCCGGCATTTGCGGCCATCACAACGCGTCGCGCACCCTCGTGGGTAACGCGTTTCGGCAAGGATTCTACTGGCCAACCGCGGTCGCCGACGCCACCGATGTCGTGCGAACATGCGAGGGTTGCCAGTTCTATGCTCGGAAAACACACCTCCCGGCCCATGCTCTGCAGACAATCCCCATCACATGGCCATTTGCCGTGTGGGGACTAGACCTCGTCGGTCCGCTGAAGAAGGCGCCCGGGGGCTTCACCCACTTGCTGGTGGCGGTCGACAAGTTTTCCAAGTGGATCGAGGCTCGACCCATCGGCAAGATCAAATCCGAGCAAGCAGTTCTGTTCTTCACCGACATCGTCTTCAGGTTCGGGGTCCCAAACTCGATCATCACTGACAATGGCACCCAGTTCATAGGCAAGAAATTCTTGGCGTTCTGCGACAGTTTCCACATACATGTGGACTGGTCGGCTGTGGCACACCCGCAGACGAACGGGCAAGTGGAGCGTGCCAACGGCATGATCCTCCAGGGACTGAAGCCGAGAATCTTCAACAAGCTGAACAAATTCGGCCGAAGGTGGCTCACGGAGCTACCCTCGGTCATTTGGAGTCTGAGGACGACCCCAAGCAGAGCCACGGGCTTTTCCCCGTTCTTCCTCGTCTACGGCGCCGAGGCCATTCTCCCCACCGACTTGGAATACGGATCGCCAAGGCTCAAAGCATACCAAGAGCAACAAAACCAGCGAGCTCGCGAAGACTCACTGGACCAAGTGGACGAGGCTCGAGACGTGGCGCTCCTCCACTCTGCGTGCTACCAGCAGTCCTTGCGAAGGTATCAAGCGTAGAGGGTCCGGCGCTGAGACCTCAACAAAGGGGACTTGGTGCTGAGGCTCCGACAGGACAACAGGGGCCGCCACAAGCTCTCACCTCCATGGGAAGGGCCGTACATAATCGCCGAGGTGCTCAAACCCGGCACGTACAAGCTGGCGAACGAAAACGGCGAAGTCCTTACCAACGCTTGGAACATACAACAGCTACGTCGCTTCTATCCTTAGCATTTCAAGCTATTTGTATATTGTTCGTACTCACATTTTCAATTTCCCGAAATAATAACGAAGTACGCTTTACTTATTGTTTTTTGGGAACCTTCCGGACCCTCGAGGGCTCGGATGCGCACGAACATTGAGGTACGCTCGGCTTTACCCTCGGCCAAGCCGAGCCTCCCTCGGGGGCTACTACGTGAGGAACCCCCGAACGTCCCCAATAAGTCGCCAATGTTTTTTCGAAATATTTCCGTCTCGACCTTAAGCTTCTCGTATCCTTGGAAAAAACGGACGCAAGGCGTAAGCAACTACGGTACGGGCTGGACGAGTCGTGGGGCCGCCTACGCCTCCGGGATACGGCACCCCCCTCACCACCCTACGCCTACGTTGCTTATGAACGCGAACTTCCTCGTAGATGTTTATCTAAGTCGCATACGAAGAACACGGAAATAAAGTAAAGAAATATAGGTTCGAACGCACGAGGCCTCGACGGGCCACACATTCAAATTACGAAAATAAAATCTCTTATATTCATAGGATGCGATTACAAAGCGCGACTATGATAAACACTAATCTATTTACATGGGCTTCGAGGCCCAGTTTTCCTACAGGCTGTCAACCCCCCCTTGCGGGCCCTCAGGGGCGTCAAATTCGGCGATGGGAGGGATGTCTGCTTCGAGCTTCTCGGCGAGGACGGTGGCAAACTCCTCCGTGGCTGCATCGGCTTCGTCCATAATGGCCGACGCGGCGTCCGCATCCGCATCATCGGGAACGACGTATCCCGACGACACCCTCTGGAGATCCATGAGGTAGTGTGTCGAGGCTACGGCGAGAGCCCGTAGGACACCAGGACGGAAGGTGCTCTTGGCGTGTTCGGCAATCCGGCCGCCTAGCGCGCGTAGGCGGCTGATCACCGAACTGCCCGAGACGGCACCTTCCCCCTCGAGCTCTTGACACACGCTCACGGCGGTCTGCTCCAGCTCGGCAAACTCCATCTGCGCCACCGTGAGCGCGGTGTGGACCGCTTTCTTCGCCGCAGTCTCGTCCGCCATCTTCTGCCTCAGCTCTGAGCAAAGGAAACCAACGTCAGTTACGAAAAGTAACAAATCAACGAAAAATCGAAGGTACTCACCCGTGATGTTCCTCTGCGCCTCCTCCCTCTGGGCTCGAGTAGCCTCTTCGAGCGAGGACAAGGAGGCTTCCTTCTCCTTAAGGGTAGCCCCCATGTTCTGGAGAGCCACCTCCTTCTCCTCGAGGGCCTCGCCTTGTTCCCGGAGGGTCCCGGTGAGCGCAACCACGGCTACCTCCCAGTGGAGGAGCTCGGCCTTCTGCTGCTCGAGCGTGGTGCTGAGATGTTGCAGCTCAGCGCTTTGCGCCTCAGCCTCCCGAGATCTATCCTCGAGCGCCGTCCGAAGGCGCTGCAGCTCAGCGGCTTATGCCTCGACCTCCCGCGCCTTCTCCTCCACTGCCGCCTTCTGGGCGTCACGCTCATCGGCAGCCCGCGCCAGCTCCTCCTCCAGCGCCTGCTGACGCCATCTTCGCGTTGGTGTCAATGTTCTTGAGTACCAGCTCGGCGTTGTGCTGCCCGAGCTGGCTCAGCTGGGAGTACAGCCGGTTCATCTCGACGCTCTTTTCGCGCGAGATTTCCCTCAGCTGCTGCAAAGGGGAGGACGTGGGTGAAGACGCGTAAAAGTTAAACCAAATCTGAGAAATTTTCGGGGGGGGGAAGCATTTACCTGGCTGACCTGGTAATCCGCATTCTGGTGGAGCGTGAAGGCGCGGTCGAGGGCTTGCAAGATCTCACGACCCACGCCCATCTGCTTGTTCTAGGCCTCCTCCTCCTCTTGCTCCTTGCGGAGGAACTCCTAGGGGACCCCGGATGGGACGATCACCCCGAGATGGCCCCCCTCGGACGTCCCCGCCTTGAGCATGCCCGCGCTGGCTGACGCGAACTCGGCGATGTGCACGGCGGCGCTTGCCGCAGCAGCGGGGTCGATGTCCATCGAGTCCCCGTACTCCTTGCTGCTGTCCGGCAGCTCCACCACCGCCGTCACACCCCCTTGCGCCGTTGGCACAGGCACTACCGCGACAGTACCCTCGTCCTGGGCCTCCGCGAGCCCCGGGACGGGAGCTCCTTCCACCATCGGCGCCTCCTGCGCCGTCTCCTCCTCCGTGACGCCCTCGCCCTCGGCCCTCGGGGGCTCGAAGACGAGGGTCTCCTCCTCCACATGGTCGGCAGGACGCTCCTGCGCGCCCCCCGCCGGTCTCTCCTCCTGTGTCCGGTCGGGCGGCGCTGGTCGCATTGCCCTGACCGGCCTCAACTTCAGTACCTGCCAGGGTAGCGCCGTCCACACCGCCCTGGCCGGTCTCCCCGGCGTCGGCAGCTGGAGCGGCTGCTTCGGCACCGCTCTGGCCAGTGTCACCCTCCTCCTGTGCCCGAGCTTGCAGCGCCGCATGGGCACCCCGAGCCATGGCCTCCCGTAGCCTCGCGGCCGCCGCCTCGAGGTCCACAGTAGGCAGGGGCTGCGGCGTCGTGTGCGGTGTGCTTCGTGCCCCGGTCTTGAGAGCCTTGGCCGGGGCAAGCTGCACCGCATCTTTGGGGATGGCCTCGGGGCTGGAAATCGAAGAACACGAGTTGAGGACAACAAGATTGAGAAACCCGCCAAACACGCAACAATTACCCGGATCGAGCACTCATGCTCTGCTTCCTCGTGGCGCTTCTTCGGGCCCGAGTCGCCGTGCCACCCCTCGAAGACTGTCCCGAGGGCGCCCCCTTGTGTCGGCCCGGTGACTCGAGGCTGCCAGCACGGACGACTCCTCGCCCGCCGTAGCCTCGTCGCCACGGACCAGCACTTGGGGCGCAGGCGTCTCCTCACCGGCCGCCAGAGGCGACGACCCCCGCTCAGCCCCCTCGAGGGATGGGTGCGCCGAGGCCTCTGCCATGGCCCTCGTCACCTCCGGTGCCATCGGCTCCCCCTCGTCGTCATCCCACAGGTAGAACGGCGGGGGGCTCGCGCCCGCGGCTTCCCCGTCACTCCCCAGAGCGTGGTCCTCGGCATCCGAGGCCTCCTCCTCCTCTTCCTCCGAGGACTCGGGCGTGGCGGGCCGCGCTTTCCCCTCAGCACGAGCGAGCTTGCACTCCTTGTCGTGCTTCGCCTTTCTCTTCCTTTTCCTCTCGGCCTTTGCCTCCGTCGCGTCCTTCCGCCTTTTCATCTTCTCCGCGTGGAGACGATTGATCAGGCGTTGTTTCGGGGCCGGGGGCCTCGAGGTGCCGCACCTCAACCCCTGCAAAGCATGCCCGAGATAGGGTCAGGAAAAGGGGACCACACAACATACAGCACATTCGAAATCAAAACTTACCAGAGAAATGTACCCCAGCTCGGGGCGCATCTTGATCCTCCAGAGGTCCTTGGGATTTTGAGGGAAGTCCGCCACCGCGTACTTCGCCCTCCGGGCGGCGGCGGTGTGGGAAAGCAGCTTTTTCGAAGTCCTCGAGCCCTCCACCTTGCTCCCGAGGGTGAGCTCAAAAATCGGCAGGGCCCTTTCCACAAGAGGGATAACCCTCTGCCGGTGGAAGTTCGCGATGATGGCCGCTGCCGTCAGCCCCTTCTTCGCCAGACGCACCAGCGCGTTGGTGAGGCCCTCGAGTTTGGCTTGTTCCGCTGGGGGTGACACCCCCTAGTCCCACTTCGGCGGACGCTCCCGGAGAACTTTGTTAGTGAACGCCGGGAGCGCGCCCTTGTAGTTCCGAAGGTAGAACCACCCTCGGCTCCACCCGGAGTTGTTTGTCGTCATCTTGCTCGTGATGTAAAGATTCCTCCGGGTCAGGCGGACGTGGAGCGTCAGGCCCCCGGCGCGCGCGAACCGCCTCGGTTGGCCCCGCGCGTTCTCGACGAAGAGTTCGCCGCGGAACAGATGGACCCAGAGGTCCCATTGGGCTTCGATGCCGAGGTACCCCTCGCAAACGGCGACGAAGACCGCCGCCTGCGAGATGGAGTTGGGGCTGAAATTGTGCAGCTCCACTCCGTAGTACTCGCACAAGGCCCTCATAAACCTACTGACAGGGACGCCGAAGCCTCGCTCGTGAAGGCGGACGAAGCTCACGACGTAGCCTTGCAGGGGCTTCGGCTCGGTCTCATCCGGATGCGGGGAAATCCACGCCGGTGCCCCCAAGTCGGTGATCCGCGGCAGCAGCAGCCGGTCGGCGACCAGCTGCTCCAGGACTGCCACGGTGGCGGAGGACTTCCCCCAGGGCAAGGGCTCTTGGATGTCCGACATCTCTTCAAATTCGAGGGGGGAATGTGGGGGCGAAGACTCTGGGATGGCTAAGGTGCTCTCTCTCTCTCCTTCTTCCTCCTTTTCGCTCTTGGCTACGGGTTCAGGATGCAAAGGAGGCGGAGAAGGCGGAGAGGGATGAAGGCAAATGGCCAGGTGAGCCCAAACAACCCACTCCTCTTCATTTTATTTCACCACGACGGGCGCATCCGCAGCCACGGCCCAAATCTACCACATTAAGTGCGGTAGATTTTGCTATCGCTGACGGATGGGCCCCACGACCGCGGAGTCTCCCACGCGCGCACGCAGTAATAAATGCGGCACGATAACCGGCGGGCGCGGCGCGACTGTTGCGCTATCCCATCCGTCAGCCGCCGCCCACGCCGCTTCATCTACCCGAGGCTGTCGCCTGAAAAGGCGCGCCCACACCGCACCGCACAAATTGGGGCCACGTCGCCCACCACCAGCGGAAGACCCGCGCGCATGACTCACGACTCTGCGTCGTTTCCGAATCACGACGGAATATTCCTTCGAGGGGTCTCTTTACCCTCGAAGGAATCGCATTTCGAGGCCTTACTGATCAGGGGGGTCGAAGCCTGGCCCTTCAGGGGGTTCGACAGGCGTCCCAGATCACCAGAGTCAGGGACTGCAGGGATGTGCCGTACAAGCTACCCTCGAGGGTGCCTACGCAGTGTTCAAGGCCAGTCGAGGGTGCCTAGAAGGGGGATCCCATCGAGGGAGAGCATCGAGCCCTCGGACCCTATCGAATGTGTCCGAGCCCCGCCTAGCGAACCTTCGCAAGTGCTCTATGTGACGTGTCTATGGACCACAAGCTGACCCTTATCGAACGGGGCACGGACGTCCGCTTGAACAAACCCGCTAATAGCTCACTGAAGCAGCCATAGCTCGCGGCCCGGACATGGGTAGCATGGTGCGCTTCACCCCTCCTCCCTGCGGAAGGGCGACGAGGGTCGTAATCGAAGTCGAGGGTTCCCCTGAACGCCTTCACAACGGGTCTAGGCTCGGGGGCTCCTCGCACACCACGGTTCAAAACCGCACCCTCGAATAAATCGACAACCGTCAATTATGAAGCTACACGTGTATAACCGAACCCCCCCCCCCCCCCGCTATTAGCGTACGTTCCCCTAACGGCTAAGCTGAACGCCGGGTCGCTATACCAGCACTAAGAGTGCCAGGCCGGCTGAAAAAGTACCGATGCCGGCTGAAAAAGACGCTAGACGGCCATCCCAGTAAAGCTACCCAGTGGGACAATGTTTGTAGCCCTTGGACGAGCACATACGCTCCTCCAAGGCCTCGGGGGCTACACCCGCGGGTGCGCTGACGCGCCCCCCGCGGAGGAGACTTCACACATGTTCGAGGGTCGTAACTCTTTGTACACCCCTATACACTCGGTAATCCTCCCCGTAGAGGAGAAAGGGGACTTTATTGCTCAAATGCAAATAAAGATTACAAAGGGTTACCGGCGCGAAGCCATCGAAAGATACAAACACATTGCCACCTATGTGGCAATTTTCCCTGTCTTGGGGAGGAATGAGTGACGAAGAAAGGCACCGAGCCCTTGGCTGACTCAACGGCCAGGCTGCTAGGGATGCGAGAAGCAGCCCCCAGACCTCACGGGTCCAGCGGGACGCTCTCCTCGCAAGCCTTCTTCTAACGTCTCCTCCACCGAAGACCACGCAGGGGGTCGAGCTGGCGAACAACGCCCTCCGCACCATCTCCCCGAGAGCAACCTTGTTGCTGGGGGGGATGATGCGAAAAACAGCCGCCAGACCTGGCACCAGCGCCACGGTCAGGCGTCTCCATCTCCCTTCAGGCTAGGGGACATCGCAGAAGCAGGACCCCATAGGCCCAATGCTCTTCTGCTGATCCCGCTGAAGCTGAGGGATGGTGCGCACGCCCACTTCGGTCTTCCCCCCACCGCTCGCAAGCTTTCTTCTAGCGCCAAAAGTCTGAAAAAAGCTAGGCCACCCCATCCGGGGGCCGGTCACAAAAGGGCAGAGTAAACATTACAAAATTAGGGCGATACTGGAAGAAAGTGCTGAGAGGTTGGAGAAGAAAGGGAACCCCGCGACCCCTATTTACAGCTGCGCCGGGCACCAAGCTTCAAGCTTATCAAAGAGCAGAGGCTTGTATCGCCCGTGACGAAGCGGCGCTCCACGAGCAAAGGATGTCCTCGGTCCCCGCGCCGAGACACGACCAAACAAAATAAAGCGCAGCTGAGCCCCTGGACGCTAAGCGAGGCAGTGTCGGCTCTGGCCGGCTGCCCTCGAACGGCGCGCCGCAAGGCAACTAGGAACGTCGGGGCCAAGGCTCTACGGGCGTGCCAGCGCGATGGGAGCACCAGCTGCCGAGCAGCGGGCGCCACCGTCGCCCTGGCCCCCCTCAGCGCGCGGACACGTCTTGTCCTTCAAACAAATAAAGAGGCGCGCGCCTCGAAGTATTCCCCCCGCAGGCATACTACCCTGACCGGCGTGTTGTCACATCCGCCGGGCTGGCGCTTAGGCGCGTCTGGCGGGTGCGCAGCATTGACTGATCACGTCAAAGGGGAAACCGCCGAATCACCCTTAGGTCGAATCCATTGACTCGACCAAAGCCTCGGGGGCTACTGTCGGGTACCACGATTAGGTGCACCCTAATCGGGGTACTCAGATCACTTTAAAAACACAAACACCAATTAAGGCAACTGGGCCCACGAAGGCCCAGGGCCTGCTTCCCATCCGGAAGAAAGGAAAGGACTCAAAGAAGCCCAGCATGCGGCCCATTTGCATTCCCCTCAAAACCGCGAAAACGATCTCCACCTCGCTCGAGGGTAGCGGACCTACCTTCGAGAAGGTGACTCATTTTCCGCCTCGGACCCTCGACCGCGCAACACACCTCTGCCTCGCTCGAGGCCGTCTCTCGGCACAAGGGACAAACAGCCCCGCCGCCCAACCGACCGCCGTACAAAGGCATTAAAGGCCAGCCATTCCGCCATGGCTCAAAGGACGGGCGGCGTCAGACTGCCACTCCCACAGTGGATTTGACCGGGGTCCCATCCGCTAACTTCGGTCATCGTTCCGCTGCCCCAGTCGCCACAGCAACACCGTGGGACCAGTAACACGGGACAAGACAGGCCCGGCACTGTAACACCCCGGGTGTTTACACAGTATTTTAATTGGTGCCTGCACAGTAATGGTGTAGGTTTGCTATGCATCATGTGCTTGAATTACTTAAAAAGGATCTTTTTGTAATTATGAAAGGTTATATGTGTAATTATGATTTTATGCAAGGTCCTTTATATAGTTAATTGTGTTTATAGCTTTTATGGAGGGTGTTTGTGCAAAATTTCAGTGCATTTATTGCATGGCAACCAATTTTGCTTGTAAGTCTATGTTTGTAGTGAATTTACGTTGAAAAAGACAAATTTCCTAGATTTCAAAATCCCTTCAATGATTTTAATTTTAGCTCTTGAATCTTTGGTCAAATAAATTTTTGCACAACATCAAAGTTGTAGATCTTGAAAAGTTGAACAACTTTCATGTTGGGCACTTTTTCATTTGAGCTTAGTTCAAAAGTTATTGCTTGTTTACAGAAAGGTCCCTGGAACTTTTGGAAATTGCAAAATCGTCCTTATGACCATCTCCCCTCCCTGCTCTGCTTCTCGCCGCCGGCCACCGACAGCGCCGCCCGCCGACGATTTCCCGGCCTTCCCGGCCATCAATTCGCCGTGCGCTGGCGCTCCACGCGTCGCGGACGAGCTCCTCCCCCGCCTGTTGCCTCGCGCTGGCGCCTCCACCCCTCGCCACGCCGCCCCCGCCGCGCCCAGAACCTCCCCCGCCGGCTGCCACCTCGCCGCCGCCATGGAGAGCCCCAAACCAGAGGCCCAGCTCTCGATCTTTCGCGCGCCTGAGCACTACAAGAAGGCCCCGCGCTCTTTTCCCCTCATCTTTCGCCAGTTCCCTAACCCCACGCCCAGAACGCCGCCGCCAGCTCACCCCGAACGCCGGTGAGCTTCACCCCGCCGCGGAGCCGCCACCCCGACCCGCCTCTACCCCTACAGCCCCCACCTTTAGCACCGCCTCGACCTCGCGCAGCTCCCAGGCCACTTCCACCTCGCCTGAACCTCACCGGAGCACCCTCGCCGTCGCTTGCCTCCGCCGCCGACCCGCCCTGCTCCGCCGAGCCGCCGCTTCCGAGCCCCTCCGCGCAACCCTAGGCCACCCAGAGGTGCGCCTTGCACCCGTGAAGCTCACGCACCCCTCCCCTCTCGCCGCCGGTGAGCCCCTCGCCGGGAAACGGCCGGTCAAACCGCCGCCTCCCCCTCTCTGACCCCGGCCCAGGGACTCGGGTGAAAGGAAAGAAAACCAGGGGGTTATTTGCATAGGCCTAGACTCAGATGAATAGTGCCAGTAGGGGCTGCTTTGTATATTTTCAGTGAACTTTGAAATTCTAGATCAATTCATAGAAAATTCGTAAAAATAGCAATCTTGATGTTTTGGAATCCTTTGAGAGCTCGTATGCAGTAGAACCAGAATATGTTAGGCCTTAGTTGCAAGTTTTTGCTGTAGATGTGGTTTTGTGTTACTAGGTGTATAACTACTTGTTCTTTAATCTTTTTCTTATCTTATTGCTTTGAAATTTTGGTGGTAGTTTACTCATGTTACACTAGCTTTGCTATAAAAATTTCATGATCAGTTCTTTGTTGTAGCTATTTATTTGATTTAATCTTTGTTTAATAGACTTGATTCATGGTAAATAGTTTCTGTTCTTAATAAATCATGAAAATATTCATGAGTGTTCTTCTGGAGTATGTTAGCTTGTCCAGGAAGTTTTGAGCTTTAGTTCATGTCTAGAACAGGAGCAAAAATGAAATCTTGCTAAATTGATGTCTGTTTAGTTTTAAATTTATCTGAATTAATCCCGTGCAGATAAAATCATGAAAAATTCACAGTAGCTAGATCATCCCTGTTTAGATCTCATGTTAAATTTTGAGCTTCTGATCTTCTTTAGTTTGACCTGTGTAATTCTTGCTTGTTCTAGATGTTATCTGAGTAATGATTTATTGTAATTAAATGGTTACATGTCTTGACATGATTTTTGTAGGGTAGATTACTTTATTCATGTTCTGTTTAGAGTAATTTTGGTAGATTTTATTACTGTTTGTACTTTGATTTGTTGATTTATTTACAAACCATGACTTATTTGTATAGGAAAATCACCACCACTCATTTTGTGAAGTTAGTTAACTTCTTTTGTGGCTGTTGATCATAATGCCTTGTGTAGTTAAATTTGTTATTTAACTACTCTATAAACGATTACCCATGTTTGGTTTTTAATGTTGTTCTTGCATTACATATAGATACAACTACTTTGTCAGACGGGACGTACGAGTTGATTCCGGAGTCTGACGGAGGTGATCTCGAAGCTCAAGTGAACACTGCGGAACTACTGAAGCCCCGAACCAAAGTTCGGAAGAGCCTAGCGCTGAAATAGTTAGCAATTACCGAGAAGGCAAGCCCCGGACATAACCTATATTTCAAATTATTATCATTTACTGTTTTACTTACTTGTGCATTTACAGTTCTTAGGATTTGAATTGAAACCCTAGATGCATGATCCTAGGAACCTATGTACTGAACACTAGACCTGAGTTCGACTATCTGCTAAGCTTATAGGAACGGTAAAAGTCGAGTGATTGCCTGTCACTCGCGAGCTTTATAGGAATTGCTTGTTTACTTTCTGTTATCAATATAAGGACGGACGGGGTTGTGTTCGATATTATGTCCTATGTGAGACCCCGTCTGTGTTGATGAACTTGCTAAGGTCGCGGTGTGTGGTAGTGCTGGTTAAGTTTTTGAAAGTACTAGTCACATGCCGTAAATATGGTACGCGGCAAGCCTAGTAGCCGATTGGACCGGGGAGTGGATATACCTCCCACTCTCTCAGTAGGGATAGGTTTTATTATATGTGCGCAACACTACGACTTCTAGGGACAAGGTTCGGCCTTGGAGCCCTGTAGTCGGGGAGAGTGGCACTATCCACAAGCCGGAAAGAAAGGTTCGGTTGTTTGGGAATGACCCGACGGTATTCCAGACGTGTGTGCTAGGTTACCCTTGCAAGGTTGAATTTCGATTCAGAATCGTCCGCCTCTCACGATGAAATGAGACTGCTTGATCTCTTTGCCACACAGAGTAATAAGAGCACAATATTCTTATTAATCTTGATGCTTGCTTAGAAGTTCCACATGTTTGGTTAGTAGATGCTTACATAGAATGGTTAATCAACTAGAATCTTGAAGCTAAAACTTGAAAGTAAGGACCTACTCTTTATTGCTTTCAGCAAAGGAAAACCAAGCCTTACAAATGCCTTGCATAGTCTAGCTAAGGTGGGCTACTTATACCCGTTGTCGGTTAAGTCTTGCTGAGTATTAGAATACTCAGCCTTGTTGTTGAAATCCTTTTTCAGGTATGAGTTTTGAGGATCAATCGCTAGCTTGACCTATCCTTGCGCTTTGCCTCCTGGCTGGTCCGTAGAATGGGATATGTCTTCGGCCGGCAATGACTATGACGAGTGATACCCGGCTTGGGCTAGCTTGGTATACTTTTGGCGACGTGTTGTAGAATCGTGTTTCATCTTCCGCTGTTTAGACTCTGAACTATAATTATGTTTTGTAGAACTGTTTTACTTAAGTTGGTTTTGTATAATGGTTTGAACTATTTGTAATCACTACTGAACTTGCCTGTGTTGTAAAATTTGGTGGTTGTAATATCTCTGGACTCGCCTTCGTGCGAGGTATGCTTGTTCGATCCGAGAATCGGTGGTTGTATCGGGACGTTACCCGACAGACCAAAAAAATTGTTCCGTTTGAAGTGCGTTTAAGCTAATGTTGCCTTTATGTGATGGTTTACGCACTTGAGCCGGGATAATTTAGGCGGTTCTGCCACAGCTGGCATCAGAGCTACAAGCATACCAGAGGTGTTGGAACCTTAAAAATCGATTTCCATATAAAATTGGAACCATAAAGAATTTCGGAAAACTACGTTGGATTCGCTAAGAGTTGTGCTTAGAACGTAAAGTCCTAGGGAATTTATGGGAATTACTAGGTGGTTATTTCTGTATGGTTTATGTTATCTGACTTCCAGCACTTTGCATTTTGTCAACCATACTCACAAGCAACTCTTATTATTGTAACGACGCACCTACGGAGGT
>NW_024376520.1:0-48161 GCF_016808335.1 Panicum virgatum
ATGTCCACCTTTACCCGTCGCGAGCATGGTCATGCCGGGGAGGGCACGGGCGCTGGGCGCGGCCGGTGGCTCCTTCGCGCAGTGGTGAGCTGCAACGCTTGGGGCATGTCAGCGGCAGCAGCAGAAACCTCCCGGTGGACGTTAAAAAAAAAAAACTTGACCTGCGGGGGTAAGACCGCCCCCACGGTATTGTTTTTGAGAGGTAGAATGACCTTCTCACAGCAGGCCAAGAAAACCCCCGAACCCCTGCCCTACCCGTACACGGGGGTCCGTCGCCTTGTGAGTTAGGCCGGGCTCCACAGTGCTTTGGACATGAGACAGGCGAGGGGATTTTTTTAACCTCAACCTGAAATTCGCTCCCATGAGGAGTCGATCCCAAAATCTGAGGAGTGCCGCTGGGTTCCCCTAAACAAGTCAGCTAGAGGTCCTTTGGCCCGGTGGACGTTAAGAAGCTGGACGGGCTGCTTGTCGTCGAGGGATGCCGGCCTGCGGATACCGTCCACCCCTTGAGCCCCCTACAGCTGTTGGATCGTTATTGTGCGGATGAGATTGCGCCTTGATTTTTCATATGGCGAGATCCTTTTGCCTTCGTCCCCCACCCGCCGTTCTGCTCGACGGCGAGTCACGCCATTTCCAGGAATGCAGCTCCTCATCAAGAGCCAAGACCAACAGCGCCGCCGTCGAAGGTCATCCCCTCCGCAATCGCATGGACCACGAGCTTCGCGCTTTATCTGCCTTCACGGGTCGAACGCCACTGCAGTTCAGAGAACGAAATGTCGAACGCGTGCCGGTGTCGGCGTGTGATGCTAGCAGAGGAAGGCAAACGGGGAGCGGTCGAGAGCCGCGGCAAATGCCGGTCCGGTCGTTGGAGCCGGTGACGCCGGCCACCGCGCGTGCGCGACGGAGCGCTCGGCCGCCCTCTGCACCCGGAGCGACGATGACGCTGGTCGATCGCGACTCGGCATGGACTCCGTGCGAGCGAGCCCTCTAGCTGTGTTCCGTGGAAATGGACGTCAGCAAGACAGCGGCTACTGCGAGTCATCGACGACTTCAGAAGGTTGGGTCAACCGAATTGATTGTAGCTGCAGATGGACATGCGGCGGCAGAGCGCGCGCGCCGCGCCGACGCCACGCATTGCTCGATTCTCGAATCTCGACTCGAGAACGCGGCGCGAGCAGCCTTGACGGGGAAGACAGACGGCGTGGTGAGCATGGTCACGCCAAGGAGGGACGGCGTTGGGGGCGGCCGCGGCGACTCCTCCACTCGGAGGCGAGGTGCAGAGTTTGGGGGATGTCCCTTCGCAGGCCCGCAGGCAGCAGGACCTCCCGAGTCCCGACTGACTTCAGACGCAGGGCGGCGCTGCTTGTCGTCGAGGACGCCAGCCTGCGGACGGTGCGCTCGGAGCCAGGGGGTGGACGGTGTTTCGAATACTGTCCGGGTGGACGGTAGATGAATACCGTCCCCCCCTGGGTCTCCTGCAGGCGTTGGATCGCAATGTGCGGCTGAGATTGACGCGCGTATTCCCCCATCCCTCGTTCTGGCCGACAGCGAGATCGTTTCGTCTTCCTCCACCCGCCGTTCTCCTCGACGGCGAGTCACGCCACTGCCTACGAATCGCGGGTCCTCATCGAGAGCCAAGACCAACAGCGCTTCCGCAACCGCATGGACCACGAGTTGCGCGCTTCAACTGCCTCACGGGGCCTCGACCGTGCCGGCAAGCGTCCCCCTGCCGAAGCAGCGCCGCGAGATGCCTAATCCAGCGTGTCCATGGATGATCGCCATGAGCACTGTCGTGCGCTCGATCGGCCCTCGAACCTGTCCATCCGTTCCATCGAGGCGCCTCGTCGCCTGGGCCGCTCCTAGCATACAACCACGCCGTCCGTCGTGACCGGCCGTGTCCACCTCGTCGAGGAAGATGGTCGTCGTTTCCTCGCTGGCGCAGCAGACGCATAGGAAAGCTAAGCGCCGATCCGACACTTGCAAGGGTATGGAGGATGCTGGTCGATGTTGAAGAAGAGCTGAAGCGCGGTGCATGAATGCAGGCATGTGGCCATGCCATGCCATGCCAGCACGCAAGGTGCGGATGGGCGACGCGCGCATCAAGATCATCGATTCTGAGCAGAGACGAGAGATGACGCCGCCTGGGCCCAACTAGAGCAAACGGAGACCTTGGACTCAACGACACACACTGATCCGGATTGAGCCGCCGGATGGACGCGCTGGTCGAGGTCTGACGGGGAAGACGACGACGCGGCGAGCATGGCCTTTGCCGGGGAGGAGCACGAGTGCACGACGTGGAGCGCTCGTCCATGCAGACGCGAAACGAGAACCTTGGGGCTGTCCGGCCTCAGCCGCCGGACCTCCTGGCGGACGCCGGGACGGCGCTTGTCGTCGAGGACCGACCGGGTGGACGGTAAATGGAATACCGTCCGCCCCCTGGGCCTCCTGCAGCCGTTGGATGGCATTTGTGCGGCTGAGATGGACCCGTATGTTCCCAGTTGATTTGTCATGTACTCTCCGTCTTCCTCCCCGTCCCCTACTCGCCGCTCTGCTCGACGGTGAGTCGCGGCACAGCGCCGATGCCCAGGAAGGCAGCTCCTAGTCAGGAGTGCCCATGCCTGATCAGTGATGGAACTCCTCGCTGCCATTCACGCGTATCAAGGTGGGGTCGAGATGGCCACGGCGGCGGTCATGGTCTCGCTCGCCGGTGGCCGGGTGGTGGACAGTAAGTAACGGACTACGTCGCAAGCTGGGGACGGCCTCACCGACGTGAGCGCACGGTTTGGATTGCTCAGGGAGGCACCCAGCTAGACAGTATTGTGGATCTCGCGTTCCTGATCTTAGGATCGTCGGTTTGCCGACAGCGCGACGCCCGGCGTCATCCGTGGCGATCAGGCGTGCCGCGCCGAGGAGCGAGCGCGTCCCAGTGTTCCCGAGTGCGGCCAGATTGCCAGTAACTGGAGGTGCCAACGGGACCAGTGGGGTGCTCCATGGCAACGATCGGAGACCCTTCCCACCCTCGCAGGGACTGTTGCTCGATCGCTTGCCGTTCCCCTCCACGGTTCGCCGCTCGGTGTGCTCCGGAGTCCGGGCTCCGCCCGGAGAGCCGTGGCATCGAACGACAAGCTAGGCAGCCGCCGGCGGCGGCGGCCGCATGAATCTCTTCCGAGTTCAGATGATCGGAGGACCAATCCTCTATTCTGTCCCGGCGTCTCTGCGCCGGCTCCCATAGATATACAATCCGCCGCCGGCGTTAGTGATGACTGATGCGAGGCGCTCTAGCCCATGGCGTGGTCGTTGGGCGACCACCCCTGTGTCCGGCGGCGGGTGCAACGAAGCAAACCACCTCTGTATCAGCCAAGGTTGTCAGGGATGGTTGCGTGTGTTGAGTGTTGACATCACACCAGCGACGGGATCCTTTCAGCTGAGGTTCAAACTTGTTCTAGACTAACTCATATGAACAATGATAAATTTGAGGGTGCATTCTTGCAGCAAAAGTACATCTCTGAATATACTCTATAGATATGCAAGTTTGAAATCTTTTCTAAACTCGTCTCACTGGTTTTCAGTCGTTTGCCCATTTTCATCGTTCCTTCACCAGTGTATGCCTCCCGAATTAGCATGTTTAGCAGACACAGGATGGATTAGCAAACAATGATTGGTTGAGAGTACAAGAATGTTTGAAAAGCACCTTAGTAGCTGGAAAGGGAAAAACCTTTCCATGGGAGGGAGGCTAATCTTGATCAACTTAGTTCTTAGCAGCTTACCGACGTACATGATGTCCTTCTTCAAGATTCCAAAAGGGGTTCGCAAGAAGTTGGATTACTTCCGATCTCGGTACTTCTGGCAGAGTGATGAGCACAAACGAAAATATTCGGCTAGCAAAGTGGGATATCCTGTGCCAACCTAAAGAATAAGGAGGTTTAGGGATACAAAATCTCGAACTTAAAAATATTGCATTGCTCAGCAAGTGGCTATACTGACTGTTGACAACAGATGGTACTTGGCAGCAGATTCTACGCAACAAATACCTAGGGACTAAACCGTTGGTTCAACTCCAATGGAAAAGCGGCGACTCTCATTTCTGGGCAAGCTTGATGAAAGCAAAAGGTGAGTTCCTCCGGTTCAGGACCTTTGTTATAAAGAATGGGTCACAAGTTAGATTTTGGGAAGACATTTAGCTAGGTAACACACCGTTGAGATAACAATACCCGCAATTATATAATATTGCAAGGAGAAAACATGATACGATGGGTCAAGTACTTTCAGCGTCAACACCCAATCTATCTTGGCGTATGGATCTCATCGAAAATAAACTAGCAATGTGGAATAACCTAGCAGCCCGACTGGCTCCCATCACACTCAGCCACGATGAGGATGAGTTTAGATGGAATCTTGACCCAGCATGTGTCTTCTCAGTAAAGTCACATTACTGGGGATTAATAAGTCAGAACGTTCTCAATGTCAACAAGAAACTATGGAAGCTGAAACTACCATTAAAAATTAAGATATTCATCTGGTACATTAGGTGCGGCATCATCCTCACAAAGGATAACTTGGCGAAAAGGAACTGGCAGGGTAATCAACAATGCTGCTTCTGTCATGAAAATAAAACGATTCAGCAATCTGTTTCTAGACTATCGTTTTGTGCGAATGGCTTGGGCCACAGTATACATGGCATGGGGTCTCCGCCAACCCACAAGTATATCCAACATGTTCGGGAGCTGGCTGAATGGAATTTTAAAACATCATAAATCACTCATCATGGTGGGAGCGGCAGCCATGTGCTGGTCTGTCTGGCTCTGCAGGAATGACACTGTATTTGAAAACAAACAATCTAATTTTTTGCAGATTATTTACAGGACAATGCACTGGCTTCGTACATGGGCTACCCTACAACATGCTACTTCCCAGGAGGCGCTTGTTGCGGCCTCTCAGTGGTTGGAGCGGGTGGCAAAGGATTTTTTTACCTAGGCACATGGGTGAAGTTAGGTACATGGGTGACGTTCTAGTCTCAGGATCGAAAGTCATTAATGTGTCTGTTAAACCTAAAATCTAGTAGGCTGTGTGCCCAATGAACAGAGGCCGGGAACGGTTTCAAGGCGTTGTATCCACTCGATGTAACTTCTTGAAATTAATAAAATGTTCTCATTTCCACAAAAAAAAAACAGGATGGATTTGCATGTTTGAACAAAGATCAAACCTTCCAGGAGGGAAACATCGCTAGGTGCATTCTCCAGCAAAGGTCGCTGCTGGGCAAATTCTGCCAGCTCGCAGTTACATAGCCTTCATATTTACAGCATGCAGCCTACTGTCCGTTCCGTGTTCATACTACTACTCACATCCTTGGAAAGTCAAAAGGTGTTGCCTCGGTCGGGGCATTGCAAACCCATACACTAGGTGAGGTGAAGCAAATTTCAAGCTGCTTTAAAAAGCGAACTTTGATTGTGCCTCCTCTTCTTCATCTTCTGCTACCATCCAATCCAGCTTCGGACCCTAAAGCATGAGGGAAATGCGCCAAACCAATGTATGCACAGAAATGAGTTCACATGATCATGATGATTGGCATGGTCTCTGCGGTAGAATAATCAAATACAGAACAGAATCACATGATCCAGCTTCGCCGGGCACTCTTTTTGCCTCGCTTTAGTTGCGCGCCACCGCTTGTCTCGGGTACGAGCTATTGCTTCATCAGGCTTCAGCTCCATCGCGCTCACGATGCTGCGTAGAGGCCCAGAGATGCAGAGAGCTTGCGCGCGTCTAACTTTGCCCCTCAGTTCTGTTGCCCGTTGTTGACAGTAGATGTAACCCCTTCGATCGTAGTACTGCTAAGGTCCTGTTTAGTTCCAAAAATTTTCAAACAGTATCCGTCACATCGAATCTTTGAATACATGCATGGAGTATTAAATACAGTTGAAAAATATAACTAATTACATAGTTCAACTGTAAATGACGAGACGAATCTTTTAAGCCTAATTAGCCTATGATTGGACATTAATTGCCAAATAACAACGAAAATGTTACAGTACACAAACCCAAAAAATTTCGCGAACTAAACACAGCCTAAGTTCTTATAAGGTATCTGATGGCTGCGTGTGACATTGTAGCAGAACTGTCAGCCGACGCGGTTTTCCATCTGAACTTTGCCATGTGGCATTCTATGATTCCTAGAATACGTCTTCTAGGCTCCGCATGAAGTACTAAATAAAGTTTATTTGCAAAACCTCTTTAGAGATGTGTGTAATTTTTCGCGACGAATCTAATGACGGCAATTAATTGATGATTGGCTACAGTGATGCTACAATAACCATCATCTAATTACGCGTTCAAAGATATCATTAGATTCGTCTCGCGAAGTAACACAAGAGTTGTTTACCGTAAAGTAGCGCAGACAAGCTGAAACGGCGACCCAAAGGTGTTTAGGACGTCTGCAACGGTCGACGAGATGGCCGGCGATTTCATTTTTCTAATCGATGAATAGTTGCTGCACAGTAGTCGCTAGCGACGAGTTCGTCGCTAGCTCGCACGCTCGCCGAGAGAGCTCCCTCTCACGCGCGTGAGTCCCGAGCGTCTGCCGTCCCTCTCTCTCCTTCAAATCGCCGGCGCAAATCGCTGGCGCACTGCAGACGCCCTTACTACGGGTCTGCAGACACAGCAGTATATGCGCTTCTCGGCGTGCGTAAAGGAAGGGATAGATTCGGCGTACATCGGATTCTGCTAGAAGTCGGTGGCCGTCGTTCCCGGTACGACCGGATGCCCTCCCTTGCCGAAGACGAGGAGGGAGGCTGGTCCAGCCAGCACGGCTGACATAGAAGAACTAGGCGTATGACCTGCGCATTTGCGCGGCTAGTATTGAAAATTAAAAAAATTATATATCGTTGTATTCTTACTATTTTTTAAAAATTATACTATTTGTTACCATGCATCACCTTGTTTATTATCATAAATTATGTTTTATTATTAATTAAAACAATTCAAATATGATCTACCAATAATAACAATTTAATTTGTTGACCTTTAATAATATTATGCATATAATTATTTTTATTTTCTTTTTATGTTGATTGATTGTTGTTAGCTTTAATTTTTATTAATAATATGTTTGTAACTGATACATTGCTAAATGGTATTTTATATTTAATTTTTCATAATGGCATTGGTGGGTAATTTTTAATTAGGCGTATGGGTATTTTAGGCTAATTTTTATTATAATGGCAGTGGTGGGTAATTTTTATTTTTCTATTTTCTCCTATTAACATAGTAATTTCTAGACCTTGAGAGCGAACGTGGAGGCTCTGTTTGTTGGCCAAATAATAAGATAATAAATTAATTAGTGCCAAATATAAATAGTAAATATAGACAAATATGGTCATTTTATCTTTTTTTTAAAGTTATTCTAGAATTCGTAGGATGACTTGTTTTTTTAAGATGGAGGGAGCAGTAGGTTTCTAAAAAAGGTTCAAACAAGATCAGCAGTAGTATCTCTTATGGCAAGCGAAGGGCCGGGAATAATCAGCCTTGTTTGTTTAATGCAACATCAGAAAAGAATATTCTTTTCTTCCCTCCATCATAGGACGGTTCAGACAAGATCAGTAGTATATCTCATGGCAAGCGAAGGGCCGGGAATAATCAACCTTGCTTGTTTAATGCAACATCAGAAAAGAATATTCTTTTCTGCCCTCCATCATCGGACAAATAAAATGGATAAGACCAATGCTGGCATCCATATTGTTATAAAAACTTTTGTTTGAAACATTGTACAAACACAGATGACCAGCTGCATGCATGCGTATCCATAGGTTATACTCCAAACCTCGCACACCAAAAGTCAATTTCATTTTGTTTATATGTCAGGTTATGGCAACATATATGTAGCTAATAGAGTTTGAGATTATTCAAATCATATATAAAAAAAACTCTACCCGGAAAAGAAACGGCCCCACCGTTTTTTCATTAAGAGGAAGCCACACCGGCTTACCCGGGTAGAGAAACCCCCCGAACCCTGACCCATGCCCGTGAGGGCCAAACCTTACGGCGAGCACAGCGAGGGTTTTTTTTTCTCTCAGCAGCATGAAATTCGCTTCTGATGAGAATCGAACTCAGAACCTACTGAGAGCGCGACGCTACCGGGCCGCGCTAGCCATCTCAACGGCCCGGCCTTTCGCATTCAAATCATATATTAATCGATGTATTGGGATAGATGCCTACTCTCGCTCTTCATTTAAGCAAAGCATCTATTCTCTCACCCGAAACTTGCTATTTAGAACCCTTGCAGCGAGGCTTGCGATGTGGTTTGCTTGCATGTCTCCACCAATTCAAAGATGAGGCCGACTAGAAATCGCGAGGAACATGGCAGCGAAAGTCTGGTGAACAGCCAAAGGTAATGATGTATACTAGCTTATTGTGTTCACTTTTATTATTACAGAAAAGAATGATGTATACTCATGAGCGCCGCTTTCAACCGGTGTAATTCGATACCTTTTCTAGTTTAGATAGGCATTTCTCTAGAAAATATAAGACCGTTTAGAACAGTGGTTGTCATTTTGACTACTAAGAGTTTGTATGAAATATTTTTTTAATAATGAAAACGAGTTCCGGCCTCTACAAAGTGTACACAGCCCAAAGATTATTACAAAATATAGTCGTCTATTGGCTAGCTTGGGGAATGAGCAAAGGGAAAATCATCTAAACCAATTCTAAGGTTATGCTTTGAAGCGTCCCCTCATAAGAGAAGACTTAAATGTGATACAAAGCACCAGTCCCAGGAGGCTGATGCCACATTTAATACATCAGATGGTTCAAAACCGTACAAACCTTGGAGGACACTCGATACAGATGATAATAATGATTAACCAAGCTACGACATAACACCAGACCGCAAACCACATGGGGTCTACCACAGGCTCAGAGTACTGCGATAGCGGGGGCATCTCGACAGGGCCGGTACCACAGGCAAGGTTGGGTGCAGGACGGTACCCTTACTCAACGTCGTCAGGTACAAAGTCTGGATCTTCCTCTGTAAAAAGTAAGAGTGGGGTGAGTACAAACGTACTCAGCAAGTCCAACCACACCCACGGAGGGGTTAAATCAAAATAATATGCATAGGTGAATCAAGGATAAGGTTACGGTTTAATTTGCAGAAAAACAATATTTTATGCAGGGGTTTATTTAACAGAAAACCTTTTTGAAAATCAGATTTTGTAGTAACCCGGAGTTCAAGTTTTAAACTGCTACCGGACTCCCCGTCCGTCGTAGCACACGGCACAACTGCCGGACACATTTCCAAAACAACTCACGCTAACCCATCCCAAAGTAAACACTAGTGGTGAGACCACACCGTAACTCGCCCAATACCGTGGGCACGGACTATTCGAATAGGTTTCAACTCTGCAGAGGTGTGCAACTTTACCCACAAGTAGGATACCACAACTCGAACACCGTCGTGTCGGTGTAGATCCCAACATAGCCATTACCCACCTTAGCTAAACCTGACTAGCCATCACGGGATGCACCAAGGGGTCATCGACCGTTCACTTAGGTATAACCGGGCATAAGTCACTCTGGGCTTATCCCTTATCCTTAGTCACCCGTTGCTCTCAGCTCTCCTGATGGCTATCAGACTAACTAGTGGGATTTATGCTAAGCCGTTGCCCATACAACGGTCGAGTGGTTTGCACGAAAGTGGAGTTAGGTGAGATGTAACACCAACTCGGTCCTTAGGGGTGACAAGATGGATATCTCCCTTCCTTGCTCTGCCACACCGGCACGAGCACACCAACGGCAAATCACACTGAAATGCCATCCATCCCGTCTAAACTCATCTTTTAAAAATCCACTTTTATCCCTTCCCACACACACACCTTTTCTTTATAAAACAAGTTATATAGGGTAGCAGGTCCTAAGCGTTCTAGTATCGATTAACGTCCAAGCAAAATCAGACATTAATCTAGGTGGTCAAGGAATGGTCATCACAAATCAAGGGGTGGCTATCCAACCATGTTTTCATGCAAGCAAAACATATGCAATTTTATAAAACATGCATTTGGGTTGTATTTATAAAAACTAGGACAGAAACATGCATCAAAGGATGGGATTGAACTTGCCGTCTTCACAGCCTTCTGGGATGTCCAGCCCTTCGGGCTCGGGGTCGCGGAACGGGTCCTCGTTCACCTGCTCACAGTACTGCTCGTTGACGGGCTCTCCTTCGTTCACTCCGTGGTCTACAGCGCACACAAACAAGCACACAATCAATACACAGAAAATAAAGATTTATCGTCGAGCTCGAATCGGGAACACATAAGATATAGAGTTTGGAGTAATATTTTTGGGTAGATTCCTAATGGCATGGTCAAAATTATGTTATGAGAGGCGTGGTAAAGTTTTATGTTGATTCGAGGTCGTTTGGCGCATGAAATGATAGGTTAAGGAGGTGTGTAAGGGCTAAACCGGGGTTCAAGGAGAGATGAAAATAGGATGAATGGATAGTATATGGTTTTATAGGAAGTTAGAAACAAGAATCACTTGGATCGAAGCTTGGATGGGTGAGATATTATAGGTATAAGATTGGGTGTTTAAATAATTCCGAAAATAGAAAACAATCTTGATTATGTGTGACGTGCTTATCAGGTGCTGCGTGGCCTGTTTGTGCGTGGCTTGAATGCTGCCTTTGGGCCGCACGGCCCAACAGAGCGACGTGTGGGACTTTGGATTGGTGGGTTCTGTGTTCCTACATGTGTTCACCAAATTGGCAGAGACGAGAGAGTAGACGGACAGAGCAGCTTCCTGCTCGTCCGTTCCGTCCGCCATGGCTGACAGCTCAAATTCGAGCCGGCGGCAGCTCCGGCCACCATTCTTGGATCCGAGGGCACGGGGAGAGAGAGGAGGGTGAAGGGATTCTACTTCGGTGGCTATAGGCACGGGAGGTGGAGGTTGGCTTCGGCGGCCGCGGCAGCCATAGCCGCGACAACTCGGAGCTCGTGGGGAGCTCGTTGGTGGCGGGCAGAAGAAGGGGTGCTGGTTGGGGAAGGTAGAGGAGGGTACGAGGATGCTCACCGTCGAAGCAATCGAGCTGCGATGGCCTCGCGGAGGAGATCGACGAGAGTGCTCTGCTTTTGGGAAGAAACAGAGGAGCTGGGAATTGGAGCAACGAGGAAGATGAGCGGCGGGCTGAGCAGCTTGGTGAGCTCGGTGGTGACGTGGAGCTACACGAGGGCCTATTTATAGGCGCGGAATGGCGGTGGCGAGGGGAGGGCGCCGGTGGCCGAGCTTGGCGGCCATTAATGGCGCTCCGGCGTCGTGTCGCGACGTGCGGGTGGTGGCGCTGAAATGACGGCGGACTTGACGACGCGCTCTGCGGCAGCTGGGCTGGCGTGCTTGGGTGAGCAGGGGTGGGCACGACAGTCGTACTGGGGCGGCTGCGTGAGGCAGGCGGCGGCGGTGTGCCAAGGTCGCCGTGCACAGGGCGTCGGTGCAGGCGGTGCTGCGCGTCGTCAACGGCGGCAGTGGGCGAGCGGGGCAGGGCGGCGTGGCTTTGCGTGAGCGTGTGCGCCGAGGCGGGGCTCGGTGGAGCAGGGCGAGCGGGACCGGCGGCGTACGCGTGCACACAGCTCGGGTTGCTGCGGCGTGGCGCGCGTCGCGTGCGGCATAGCGGGGAGCGCGCGCGGCGGGTGGCGCACGGGCCGGTGGCGAGTCCGCGCGCGTGTGCTTGCGCGCGACGTCGCGGCTGTGCGGGAGCGGCTCGGGCACGGCGGGCTTGGCACGCGCGGATGCGTGGGCCGCAGGCCGGGCGCGCGGGCTGGGCAGGCGAGTCGGCGGCGAGCGTATGCGGGGAAGGCGAGGGTGAGCCGGGCCGGGCGTGGAGCGCGGTAGGCTCGGCGTGACACGGCTGTGCGCGCGAGCGGGGGGTCGCGGCGGTGTGTGCGTCCACGGGGCAGGAGGCGGCCGGGAAACGCGCGGCGCGCGTCGCGTGCGGCCGGGCGGCGGGGCGGCGAGCGGCTCGCAGCGCGCGGGATGGCGAGGTCGGCCGGGGCGCGGGTCAAAGGGGCGAGCGGGCGCGCGGGAGGGACAGGCCGGGAGCGGGGAGCGACCCGGAGAGGGAGCAGGGGCGAGGGGTGGCGCGGCCGAGCCGTGCGGGGCAGGGGGCCAGGCCGGTGCTCTGCAGCGCATGGAAAGGAGGGAGGAGGGAGGACAGAAAAGAAAAGAGAGAAAAAAAAGGGAAAAGAGAAAAGAAATGGAGGAGAAGGAAAAGAAAAAAAAATAGGAAAAAGGAAAAAGGGAGGGGGCGAGTGCGTGCCAGCGGCGACCGCGGCCGCGGTCGGCCACGCGCGGCGTTGGTCCCGCGTGCGCGGGCCAGGGGAGGTGAGGCACGCCGAGCAGGGTGGCTACGTGCGGCAGGAAGCGAGAGGCCGGGCCGAGCGTGCTTGGCAGAGGAGGAGAGGGAGGAAGGAGGGAGAGAAAAAGAGAGGGAGAGAGATTCGCGGCGATGATCGCGACGGGTGGTCGCGCGTGGGCGACAAGCGACCATGTGACGCGGGATGGGGCGGCGGTGAGGAAAAAGAGAGAAGGGTTCGGTCGGCGGGAAAAGAACAGATGGACACGTCGAATGGAATCAGGTGTTGGAAGAACGGGGGTTCGGGACAGGGAAAAGTTTCCGGGAATTAGGGTTCTTGGTTTTAGGAGGATTTCGAGCTCAACGATGGAAAATAAATATTTAATCACGTGTTATTTATTTGGTGAATTTTCCAGGATGTTACAAACCTACCCCCTTAAAATGAATCTCGTCCTCGAGATTCGGCAGGCTCCTATGCAGATGGGGAAATTCCTTTTGAGCGTCTTCGCGTTCCCACGTAGCTTCTTCTACTTCGTGTCTGCTCCATTGAACTTCTGCAAATCCGTACCTCAGATTGATCTTGGAGAAGTACCTGGCTCCTTTTAGCTGGTCAAAAAGATCATCAATTCTGGGGAGGTTGTACTTATTCTTGATGGTAACCTCATTCAGTGCACGGTGGTCTATACGCAGCCTCATACTCCCATCCTTCTTTTTGACAAATAAGACTGGGGCTCCCGTACCAGCGACTGCAGGGTTCCGATTGCGGGAAGCCCTCGTAATGCTTCCGGAGGCCATCTGTATATGGGGTAGGGTCTTTGTGAGATTGGGATTAGGTGATGTTTAAGTTATTTAAATCGTACTTTTTTGGAAAGGCAGAATCTATTTTCTGCCGATACGCACACAACAAGCACTCAATCATAGCAAACAGGCACAAACAACTTTATTACTGCAAGGCAGGGTACAGGGACACGACTAAAACGCGTACTACACGTCCGGGTACACAACTTCAAAAGAAAGAGGGCACAACTCTCCTTCGGACCATATGGCTTCATCCCTTGACGATCGCTAGCGTTTTAAGCAGATCCGTTGGCTCGAGGGAGTTCTTCCCTTGGAAGAGAACTCTCATCCTCCAGGGAAACAGGCAACTCGCCGTCTTCTAGGTTTCCGTCTTCCAGGGGTTGCGTAGTAGCTTCTCTTTCGACGTCGGCAGTCGACCTTCCAGGGTTCTCAGGTGGGACTTGTGGGTTTCCAACGAGGGGTCCCCATCCTATGACAGGTGTTCCGAGCAGAACATGGTCTTCTCCGATTGCCGGGATTGGAGTTCCACTTCTGGTCCATTCCATCATACGCCGGTCTCGGGCTTGCCTGAGGCTCTCCTGAGCAACTGCTTCTCTGCTGATCGCTGCTGCGGCTCTTGCCTCGGCTTGAACTGCTCGGATCTGTTGCAGTCTTACCGCGAGCTCTGCTTGCTCGGCTCGATGGTTCTGTTCCCTCAGCAAGTTGGCTTGCTCGTCAAAGAGCTGATCCAAGGAGGCTAGGTAGGTAACCACTTGGTACAGAGGGTTCTCTTCATGGCGACGCCGTTCCAGACTTCTCATTCGGGCTTCCCAAACCGGAGTTCTGATGGCTGGTGGAAAGAACCTCATTGGTGTGGGGGCGAGGTGTCTTTCGAAAATCCGGCACAAGTAACGAAGTGCTTTCCTGACGGCTAGGGGATAGGTGTCCTGGTGCCTAAACCCTGTAGCGGTCACTCGCCATGACTGGATGTCGGGGTAGCGGTCACTTCTGGCGATGACTAGGATCACCCTGCAGCGGAGAGTGCCATGATGCTCGTACTCTCTGCTGTAGTACCTTGGGCGTTCCGTGACGCCAAGGCTTTCCAGGGCGTTGATCAAGAGGCTGGGGAAGCCAGGTGCAGCTTGGCAGTCGCCCTGGGTCCATCCTTCCTCAGCTATCTGAAAACAAAGATAGGGTGAAAACTTGCACAAATATTTGAGGTACACAAAAAGGGGGTAGATGACATTTATTATGGTAACATGGCGGGATACAGTCTTTACGGGTACATAATTATTAGGGCAAAGGCTCTAGCTTGGGGTGCTAGTCCTATCATGGAGATTCTTCCTCGATCCTAAGGGGGCGCTTCTTCAGTGGAAGATACCGATCCGTCGCGTCATCATCGGTCTGAGTACCTTTATCCCAGTGGGTTTCCATGGGTTCTTCTTCCTCTGTCTGAGTACCTACATCCCAATGGGTTTCCATGGGTTCTTCTTCTTCTTCTCCCTCTATCCATCCACCTATTCCCCAGCGAGCCTCGTACCTCTGCATCCGAGCTTGGAGAGCGGCTAGTGAATTCTCGGCACGTATGGCTCTTGCCTGTTGCTCTTCCAGTTCTGCCTCTTTCTCTTCCATTTGGACTTGGAGGGCAGCTAGGGCATACTCGGCGTGTACGGTTCTTGTCCGTTGTTCATCTAGCTCCTGGGTTGCCTTTTCTGCTCTGTGGATTTGTTGCTTTAGTTGTGCTGCTTGCTCGCGGTAGAGTTCATCCAAGCCGGTGAGATAGATGGATAAGTGGGATACTGTGTCTTCCAAGTCTTCTTCTTTCTTTCCGAGTCCTCTCATCCGGGCGATCCAGGTGCGTCCTCTTCCTTCAGTCGGCGGGAAAAATCCCATAGGAGTCCGCTGAAGGTGATGTTTGTAGATCACTCGGAGGCGTCGCAAGGCTTTACGGGCGGCTTTTCGATAGGTGTCCGGGAAACGAAAACCTGTGGTGGAGATGAACCAAGGGTCCACATCAGGGTAGCGGGTGCTTCTTGCTATGAAGATCATCAGGTCACACCGAAGAGTGCCCTTGGAGTCGTACTCCCGGTAAAGAAACTCTGGCGGATCCACAACTCCGATGCGTTCCAGGATGAGTATCAACAACTTAGGAAGGCCGGGCTCTGCGAAACAGATTCCGCCGATCCATCCATTGTCAGCCATCTGGAACAGGGCAAGAACCAGAGGTGAGTGCTTGTGTGAAAAAAAAGGATTAAGGAAGGAATAAACCTAGTGTGGAAAGGCCTAAAACGGGGTTTCGCTCCTAGGGTCACGTCCTACGGCCAACCTACGGCTCTGATACCACCTGAAGCGTCCCCTCATAAGAGAAGACTTAAATGTGATACAAAGCACCAGTCCCAGGAGGCTGATGCCACATTTAATACATCAGATGGTTCAAAACCGTACAAACCTTGGAGGACACTCGATACAGATGATAATAATGATTAACCAAGCTACGACATAACACCAGACCGCAAACCACATGGGGTCTACCACAGGCTCAGAGTACTGCGACAGCGGGGGCATCTCGACAGGGCCGGTACCACAGGCAAGGTTGGGTGCAGGACGGTACCCTTACTCAACGTCGTCAGGTACAAAGTCTGGATCTTCCTCTGTAAAAAGTAAGAGTGGGGTGAGTACAAACTGTACTCAGCAAGTCCAACCACACCCACGGAGGGGTTAAATCAAAATAATATGCATAGGTGAATCAAGGATAAGGTTACGGTTTAATTTGCAGAAAAACAATATTTTATGCAGGGGTTTATTTAACAGAAAACCTTTTTGAAAATCAGATTTTGTAGTAACCCGGAGTTCAAGTTTTAAACTGCTACCGGACTCCCCGTCCGTCGTAGCACACGGCACAACTGCCGGACACATTTCCAAAACAACTCACGCTAACCCATCCCAAAGTAAACACTAGTGGTGAGACCACACCGTAACTCGCCCAATACCGTGGGCACGGACTATTCGAATAGGTTTCAACTCTGCAGAGGTGTGCAACTTTACCCACAAGTAGGATACCACAACTCGAACACCGTCGTGTCGGTGTAGATCCCAACATAGCCATTACCCACCTTAGCTAAACCTGACTAGCCATCACGGGATGCACCAAGGGGTCATCGACCGTTCACTTAGGTATAACCGGGCATAAGTCACTCTGGGCTTATCCCTTATCCTTAGTCACCCGTTGCTCTCAGCTCTCCTGATGGCTATCAGACTAACTAGTGGGATTTATGCTAAGCCGTTGCCCATACAACGGTCGAGTGGTTTGCACGAAAGTGGAGTTAGGTGAGATGTAACACCAACTCGGTCCTTAGGGGTGACAAGATGGATATCTCCCTTCCTTGCTCTGCCACACCGGCACGAGCACACCAACGGCAAATCACACTGAAATGCCATCCATCCCGTCTAAACTCATCTTTTAAAAATCCACTTTTATCCCTTCCCACACACACACCTTTTCTTTATAAAACAAGTTATATAGGGTAGCAGGTCCTAAGCGTTCTAGTATCGATTAACGTCCAAGCAAAATCAGACATTAATCTAGGTGGTCAAGGAATGGTCATCACAAATCAAGGGGTGGCTATCCAACCATGTTTTCATGCAAGCAAAACATATGCAATTTTATAAAACATGCATTTGGGTTGTATTTATAAAAACTAGGACAGAAACATGCATCAAAGGATGGGATTGAACTTGCCGTCTTCACAGCCTTCTGGGATGTCCAGCCCTTCGGGCTCGGGGTCGCGGAACGGGTCCTCGTTCACCTGCTCACAGTACTGCTCGTTGACGGGCTCTCCTTCGTTCACTCCGTGGTCTACAGCGCACACAAACAAGCACACAATCAATACACAGAAAATAAAGATTTATCGTCGAGCTCGAATCGGGAACACATAAGATATAGAGTTTGGAGTAATATTTTTGGGTAGATTCCTAATGGCATGGTCAAAATTATGTTATGAGAGGCGTGGTAAAGTTTTATGTTGATTCGAGGTCGTTTGGCGCATGAAATGATAGGTTAAGGAGGTGTGTAAGGGCTAAACCGGGGTTCAAGGAGAGATGAAAATAGGATGAATGGATAGTATATGGTTTTATAGGAAGTTAGAAACAAGAATCACTTGGATCGAAGCTTGGATGGGTGAGATATTATAGGTATAAGATTGGGTGTTTAAATAATTCCGAAAATAGAAAACAATCTTGATTATGTGTGACGTGCTTATCAGGTGCTGCGTGGCCTGTTTGTGCGTGGCTTGAATGCTGCCTTTGGGCCGCACGGCCCAACAGAGCGACGTGTGGGACTTTGGATTGGTGGGTTCTGTGTTCCTACATGTGTTCACCAAATTGGCAGAGACGAGAGAGTAGACGGACAGAGCAGCTTCCTGCTCGTCCGTTCCGTCCGCCATGGCTGACAGCTCAAATTCGAGCCGGCGGCAGCTCCGGCCACCATTCTTGGATCCGAGGGCACGGGGAGAGAGAGGAGGGTGAAGGGATTCTACTTCGGTGGCTATAGGCACGGGAGGTGGAGGTTGGCTTCGGCGGCCGCGGCAGCCATAGCCGCGACAACTCGGAGCTCGTGGGGAGCTCGTTGGTGGCGGGCAGAAGAAGGGGTGCTGGTTGGGGAAGGTAGAGGAGGGTACGAGGATGCTCACCGTCGAAGCAATCGAGCTGCGATGGCCTCGCGGAGGAGATCGACGAGAGTGCTCTGCTTTTGGGAAGAAACAGAGGAGCTGGGAATTGGAGCAACGAGGAAGATGAGCGGCGGGCTGAGCAGCTTGGTGAGCTCGGTGGTGACGTGGAGCTACACGAGGGCCTATTTATAGGCGCGGAATGGCGGTGGCGAGGGGAGGGCGCCGGTGGCCGAGCTTGGCGGCCATTAATGGCGCTCCGGCGTCGTGTCGCGACGTGCGGGTGGTGGCGCTGAAATGACGGCGGACTTGACGACGCGCTCTGCGGCAGCTGGGCTGGCGTGCTTGGGTGAGCAGGGGTGGGCACGACGTCGTACTGGGGCGGCTGCGTGAGGCAGGCGGCGGCGGTGTGCCAAGGTCGCCGTGCACAGGGCGTCGGTGCAGGCGGTGCTGCGCGTCGTCAACGGCGGCAGTGGGCGAGCGGGGCAGGGCGGCGTGGCTTTGCGTGAGCGTGTGCGCCGAGGCGGGGCTCGGTGGAGCAGGGCGAGCGGGACCGGCGGCGTACGCGTGCACACAGCTCGGGTTGCTGCGGCGTGGCGCGCGTCGCGTGCGGCAGAGCGGGGAGCGCGCGCGGCGGGTGGCGCACGGGCCGGTGGCGAGTCCGCGCGCGTGTGCTTGCGCGCGACGTCGCGGCTGTGCGGGAGCGGCTCGGGCACGGCGGGCTTGGCACGCGCGGATGCGTGGGCCGCAGGCCGGGCGCGCGGGCTGGGCAGGCGAGTCGGCGGCGAGCGTATGCGGGGAAGGCGAGGGTGAGCCGGGCCGGGCGTGGAGCGCGGTAGGCTCGGCGTGACACGGCTGTGCGCGCGAGCGGGGGGTCGCGGCGGTGTGTGCGTCCACGGGGCAGGAGGCGGCCGGGAAACGCGCGGCGCGCGTCGCGTGCGGCCGGGCGGCGGGGCGGCGAGCGGCTCGCAGCGCGCGGGATGGCGAGGTCGGCCGGGGCGCGGGTCAAAGGGGCGAGCGGGCGCGCGGGAGGGACAGGCCGGGAGCGGGGAGCGACCCGGAGAGGGAGCAGGGGCGAGGGGTGGCGCGGCCGAGCCGTGCGGGGCAGGGGGCCAGGCCGGTGCTCTGCAGCGCATGGAAAGGAGGGAGGAGGGAGGACAGAAAAGAAAAGAGAGAAAAAAAAGGGAAAAGAGAAAAGAAATGGAGGAGAAGGAAAAGAAAAAAAAATAGGAAAAAGGAAAAAGGGAGGGGGCGAGTGCGTGCCAGCGGCGACCGCGGCCGCGGTCGGCCACGCGCGGCGTTGGTCCCGCGTGCGCGGGCCAGGGGAGGTGAGGCACGCCGAGCAGGGTGGCTACGTGCGGCAGGAAGCGAGAGGCCGGGCCGAGCGTGCTTGGCAGAGGAGGAGAGGGAGGAAGGAGGGAGAGAAAAAGAGAGGGAGAGAGATTCGCGGCGATGATCGCGACGGGTGGTCGCGCGTGGGCGACAAGCGACCATGTGACGCGGGATGGGGCGGCGGTGAGGAAAAAGAGAGAAGGGTTCGGTCGGCGGGAAAAGAACAGATGGACACGTCGAATGGAATCAGGTGTTGGAAGAACGGGGGTTCGGGACAGGGAAAAGTTTCCGGGAATTAGGGTTCTTGGTTTTAGGAGGATTTCGAGCTCAACGATGGAAAATAAATATTTAATCACGTGTTATTTATTTGGTAAATTTTCCAGGACGTTACATGCTTCCACTCATAATTGGCTATCTCCAAGGCGACGACCTCCAATGCAAGACTTGCCTTTCGGAACATCATCTTTATCATATCTTTATGTTGCAGTTGCGCCCATAAGTGCAACCAGTAGGTTCCCTTGAAAACAACCTGCATAAATGATGAATACTTGGTTTTGTTAAAAATAATATCATTACGGCACCTCCAAATAGCCCAACACAATGCAGCTGCCCCCACCAAAACGACACGCCTCTCGTTGTTATCAAAATTTGAGAGCCAATTTCCTAGCATATGGGAAATCGATCTTGGCGGGGTTAACCCTGTAGCTAAATAGACTATCTTCCAAATCTCCTTTGCATGGTGACAGTCAAAGAGGAGATGTGTAATTGATTCATTACAATTACAGAAGCAACACTTCAAACTCCCCTTCCAATTCTTTCTCGCTAGATTATCTTTTGTTAGGATAACTCCTTTTTGGAAAAACCAAAGGAAAATCTTTATCTTAAGAGGAATTTTTAGTTTCCAAATCAATTTGTGGCGAAAGGGAGCATTTTGGTTCATCTTGTGGTGGTACATAGATCTAACTGTAAAGACCCCGAATTTATGTAAATTCCATCTAAAGTGATCACTCCCTTCAACTAAATTGATGTTGGTTATCTTAGCTACCAAATCAAGCCAGAGTTTTTCATCAACCAATGCCCTTCTAAATGAAATGTTTAGGGGTTCTGAACTTAACACACTCGCTACTGATGTATGTGGTTGGCGAGCTATGTTGTAAATTGATGGATACTATTCTCTGAATGGCTTTTGGCCCACCCAAGTATCCTCCCAAAATCTCGACTGTATTAGTAGCGAAATATGGTGTATCGAACTAAAAAAATATAAAAGCATTTTACATGATGAATCTAATAAAAACATCAGTCTAAGATTGTCAATCTATGTTATTATTTACATATTTATTATTAGGGAAAAATCCGGTTTACACCCTCCAAATATCGCAAAAGTCCGATTTTCAACCTTTAACTTACGAAACCGGACAACATAGGCCATCCAACTGTCAAAACCGGGCAAATTTGGCCCCTGGGGTGGTTTTGCAAATTTGGTACTGTGTAAAATTCCGTTGAATTTTATGATTTTGCATATGTTTGTCTCCAATGTAGCAGGGTGTTATTCTCTTGCATATCTCTACCGCAACGTGAAGTATTATGAGACATACGAGAGCAATAATGCTAGCATTTGTAACATGAGAAAATCTGTCATATATATTTCGTCCACTAAAATCATGAAATGATTAGAAGCATCAAAGAATAATGTTTGCAACATCAAACAATTAGATGGTTTTTTTTCTCAGAAAAGAATCTGTGCACAGATAAACAGCAAACTGGAATGAAATCTGAAAAATATATGAATCATGGCTTTGTTGCTTTATATATATATATATATATATTATAATATTATCAGTGCACTCAAGAGTCTGGCGTCTGTGGAGCAACTGTGGGACGAATGGGAGATCCACTGCCTGGTCCTCCTAAGCTTGGCCTTGCAAGTCTTCCTCTTCCTCGCAGCGGGCATCCGGAGACGCAGCGCGTCGCGCGTACTCCACTCGCTCCTATGGCTTGCCTACGTGTCGGCCGACCTTGTGGCCGTCTTCGTGCTCGGCCATCTAGCGGTGTCCGGCTGCACGAGCAGGCCGCGGCACGAGCTGATGCCGTTCTGGGCTCCGTTCGTGCTGGTCCACCTGGGCGGGCAGAGCAGCATCACGGCCTTCTCCATGCAGGACAACGAGCTGTGGGGGCGCGACTAAAAAGCCTCTCAGCCACCTCCGCCAGCGGTTTCTGCTCGACTACGCATGCTCGTGCAGTCCTGACGCTGAAGACCATGGGTGTATGCTCAACAATGTCCGGTGTCTTGTCACCCTGACACTAGTAGCGCTCCTCGTACCCGTCCTGTATTTCTCAACCTTGCCCACTCCGATCGCTCTGGCGCTCTTCGTGGCCACCGACAAGGGCGGCGGGCTGCGAGCCTACAGCAGAGCTGATGTCGTGGTGTCCTACATCCTGCTGGCAGGAGCCGTCGCCCTGGATGTGTCGTCTGCCTTCATCTCGTTTTCTGACTGTATGAGAGAAACCACGGATGGTGATGTAAATTTGCATTTGGCTAGCAGGGCCGAGTGGTCCGAGAAGCTAGCTCAGTATAACATGTTCGGGCAACATGTTGCCGCGGAAGACGATGCTTCTGCTGCTCAAGGAACGGCGGGGTCCGTGCTACGAAGATGGATAGAGAAGCCCCTCAAAGCCTGTGGTGTCCAGGCACTCGATGTGACGCGCATCGCCCTCCCCGGGGATCTCAAGGAGTTGGTTCTAGACAAGCTGTTAGACTTGGGAGCAGGCGGGCAACAAGATTGGAACTTTGCCAGCACCGGTGGTCTGCTGGCCCTCCAGAAGTGGGCGGGCAACCATAGAGACTCGGCCTCTGCTCGTCCAGGGACGGCGGCGCTACACCGGAGCATCGACGCCGCCATGGATTTCCAGACGAGCGTGCTCATCTGGCACATGGCAACAGATATCTGCTACTATGAAGGATGCACCCAGTCCAGCAGCAATCCTGATATGAAGGGGAAGAAGAGGATGTGCAGAGAGGTGTCGAATTATATCATGTACCTCGTCTTCAAGTGCGGGGTGATGCTCAAGACCAATTCACAGCTCTTACATCGCAAAGCTCACGGCGAACTGGAGGAAGCAAAAAAGGTCCGTAACCTATCAGGTGTGGCCCATGAGGAGAACCCTGCCCGGATGGTATTCCAGGTCTGGAAACAGACAGGCAGTGGAATGGACCCGTTGCTCGCCTTTAATCATCTTATGGATGAACTTGGGGGAAGAGTGGTAATGGAGAACGAGGAACTCCTCAAAGCAGGGAAAAATGTCCATGGCGGTGGACCAGCCGAAGCGGTGGCTCTTCCCCAGGGCAGCAGCGGCGAACAACCGACAGCTCATATGCAACTTCTGCATAGCACATACGAGGATCTGGATTCTGCAGTGACCAATCGCGCGTGTGAGGTAGCCCAAGAGCTCATCGCTATCCAGGAAGATGAATGCTGGGAGCTCATCACCGCTGTGTGGCTGGAGATGCTTTTCTTCGTCGCGCCTCGCTGCGGTGGTGCTTTCCACAGCCAGCATCTCAGCACTGGCGGTGAATTCATCACCCATGTCCTGCTGCTAATGTACTTTCTAGGCCCTTTTCTACCATCCCGTAGTGAATAGCTACATCTGGGTACTGTCAGTATTGTATACATATCATTATTATTAGGGTAAAGTCTGTTTTTCAACCCTGAACTATCACGATAGTCCGATTTTGACCCTTGAACTACGAAACCGGATATCCTACACCTCCAACTAACGAAACCGTTTGAAAAACAACCCCGGCTCAACCAAAGGCGGTTTTGCTACAGTAAAATGTCCGAATTTCTAGGAATTTCACACATCTCTCAATTAAATAATAAAGAAAGCATAGTTAATATTGTCTAAGAATGATGATATTTTTTTGGGAGGTAGATCAAAAGACAAGGAATTTATTTTGGCTAGATGTGATACATTAAACATAATGAAATTTGAATTATAAAATTTTAAAAATGGGTAGAATTCAAAATTTCTTGAATTTTTGGGTTAGCTAAGCCTTTGATAAAAATGAAATAAAAATATGATAATTCATAATTTTTTATTTAGTTTAATAAGTTATTTTTTATTGGCCCAAGTTTTTATGAAAGTTTTTGAATTCCTTCGCAATGCTCAAATTTGAATCAAATTTGATTCCTCAAATTTTAATTTATGAATTTTCTATAGAACTTGGGCCAATAAAAAGTACCAAACTAAACTAAATAAAAAATTATGAATTATCATATTTTTAATGCATTTTTATCATAGGTTTAGCTGACCTAAAAATCTAAGGAATTTTGAATTCTACCTATTTTTAAAATTTTATAATTCAAATTCCTTTATGTCTATTGTAGCACATCTAGCCAAAATAGATTCCTTGTCTTTTGATCTACCTCCCAAAAAAATATCATGAGTTTTAGACAATATTAACTATGCTTTCTTTATTATTTAATTGAGAGAGGTGTGAAATTCTAGAAATTCGGAAATTTTACTGTAGCAAACCGCCTTGGGCTGAGCTAGGGTTGTTTTTTCAAACGGTTTCGTTAGTTGGAGGTATAGGATGTCCGGTTTCGTAGTTCAAGGGTCAAAATCGGACTATCGTGATAGTTCAGGGTTGAAAAACAGACTTTTCCCTTATTATTACTAGTATTGTGCAGGTGCGTTACGCACGTGTTTTGATAAGAAGAAAAAAAAATTATCAGGTCTTAACAGTAAATTGAACCCAGATATACTAAGATGTGACAAATGCTGGTCCGCAGAGGAAGGCAGACCCGCATCGGTCGAGCTCGAGAGCCGCGGCAAATGCTGGTCCGGCCGTTGCAGACTTGCAGCGGGCGATGCCGGCCATCGGCCACCGCGCGTGCGCGACGGGGTGCTCGACCCCCATCTGCACCCGGAGCGACGACGACACGGCTACGGTCCATGGTGTCCTCGGCATGGACTCCGCGCGTGCGAGCCCTCTGGCTGTGTTCCGTGGACTACTGTGACTCTGTGAGTCCGCAAATTCTGAAGGTCGTAAACGGATGCCTGATGCCTCCCTTGCCGGGGAGGAGGAGCAGGAGGCTGGTCCAGCCAGCACGGCTGACATTGAAGAAGAAGAGAGCTGATTGTTTGTACCTGCATGGATGCGGGCATCATCCCGCATGCGGCGACAGCAGATCAGAGAGCGCTCCGCCACGCATCGTTCGAATCTCGACTGGACTCGAGCAGAGAAGATGATGGACGCCTGGAGTACTGAACAGGAGCAACCGGCGTCCTCTAAAACTCGGCGGGGAGCAGCCTCCACGGGGAAGACAGACGGCGCGGTGAGCATGGTCTCACGCCGAGGAGGGGCGCGGCCGGCGGCTCCTCCACGCGGAGGAGAGGTGCAGAGTTTGGGGACTTCCGGCCGCAGCAGCAGGACCTCCCGGCTGACTTCAGACGCAGGACGGCGCTGCCTGTCGTCGACGACGCCGGCCTGCGGGCGGTGCGCGCGGAGCTGGGGCTGGACGGTGTGTTTCTTTGAAAGACTGGGTGGACGGTGGATGAAATACCGTCCACCCCTGGGTCTCGCGCAGCCGTTGGATCGAACGTGTGCGGCCGTGATTGACGCCCGTATTCCACCTCGATTTGTCAGACAGCGAGATCCTTTCGTCTTCCTCCACCCGCCGCTCTCCTCGACGTCGAGTCACGCCGCTGCCTAGGAATGTGGCTCCTCATCAAGAGCCATGACCAACAGCGCCGGCCGTCCAAGCTCCCCTCCGCAACCGCATGGACCACGAGCCGCGCGCTTCATCTGCCTCACGGGGGCCTCGACCGTGCTTGCAAACCGTCCCCCGGCCGAAGCAGCGCCGAGATGCCTAATGCAGCGTGTCCACGCATGATCGCCATGAGCACGCGCATGTCGTGGTCGCTTTCCTCTCTGGCGCAGACGCGTAGGAAAGCTAAGCGCCGATCCGACACTTGCAAGGGGAAGGAGGATGCTGGTCGATGTTGAAGAAGAGCTGATGCAAGGTACGGATGGGCGACGCGCGCATCATCGATTGTGGAGCAGAGACGAGAGATGACGCCGGCGCCTGGGTCGAACTAGAGCAAACGGAGACCTCGGACACGCGGCAGTCGACGGACACATACTAGTCCGGATCGCCGCGGCCGGGCGAGGTCTGACGGGGAATAAGACGACGGCGTGGCGAGCATGGCCTTTGCTGAGGAGGAGCAAGACTACACGAGTGCACGACGTGGGGCGCTCGTCCATGCTGACGCGAAGCGAGAACCTTGGGGCTTGTCCGGCCTCAGCTGCCGGACCTCCTGGCGGACGCCGGGACGGCGCTTGTCGTCGAGGACCGACCGGGGTGGACGGTGAATGGAATACCGTCCACCGCCTGGGCCTCCTGCAGCCGTTGGATGGCACTTGTGCGGCTGAGATGGACCCGCATGTTCCCAGTTGATTTGTCAGATACTCTCCGTCTTCCTCCCCGGCCCCTACTCGCCGCTCTGCTCGACGGTGAGTCGCGGCACAGCGCCAGCCGCCAATGCCCAGGAAGGCAGCTCCTAGTCAAGGAGTGCCCATGCCTGATCAGTGATCGCACGCGAACTCTCGCTGCCATTCACGCGCATCAAGGTGGGGTCGAGACGGCCACGGCGATCATTCATGGTCTCGCTCCCCTCCACCCTCGCCGGGACTGTTGCTCGATCGCTTGCCGCTCCCCTCAACGGTTCGCGCCGCGCGCCGTGTGCTCCGATCCGGATCCCGACTCCGGCCGGAGAGCCGCGGCATCGAACGAACAAGGCGGCGGCCGCATGAATCTCTTCCGAGTTCAGATGATCGGATCAATTCTCTATTCTGTTACCGGCGTCTGCGCGGCGGCTCCCATGGATATACAATCCGTCACCGGCGTTAGTGATGACTGACGATGAGAACTTGGATAAGAGGCGCTCTAGCCCATGGCGTGATCGTTTCGTGGCCGCTGCAACGAAGCAACCACCTCCGCGTCAGCCAAGGTTGTCAGGGATGGTCGGATCGGATGGATGCGTGGGTTGACACAACGACAACTGCGACGGGATCCTTTCAGTTTAGGTTTAAACTGGTTCTTGATTAACTCATACGAAGAATGATAAATTTAAGGGTGCATTCCTGCAGCAAAAGTACATCTATGGATATAGATATGCAAAGTTTTAAATATTTTCCGGAACTTGTTTCACTGGTTTCCAGTCGTCTGCCCATTTTCATCGTTCCTTCACGAGTGAAGCTATGCCTCCCAAATTTGCGCGTTTTAGCAAGGACGAAGGATGGATTAGCATGTTTAAGCAAAGATCAAACCCCTTCTAGGATGGAAACATCGCTAGGTGCACATGGCATCAAGTTAAAGAGAATCAGCACCCAACTCTCCAATTCTGCAGCAAAGGTAGCTGCTGGGTAAATTCTGCCATCTCGCAGTTACATCGCCTTCATATTTACAGCACACTGTCCGTTCCGTACGAGTTCATACTAACTACTCACATCCTATGAAGTCAAAAGATGTTGCCTCGGTTGGGGCATTTGCGAACCCATACACTAGGTGAGGCGAAGCAAATTTTCAAACCGCTTTAAAAGCAAACTTTGATTGTGCATCCTCTTCTTCATCTTCTGCTACCATCCAATCCAGCTTTGGACCCTAAATCATGAGGGAAATGCGTCAAACAAATGTATGCACAGAAATGAGTTCACAGGATCACACTGATTGGCATGATCTCTGCGGTAGAATCAAATACAGAACAGAACGACACACATTATGGATGATATGGTTCAATATGCTAGATAAGTAGAGGGGTTAAACAATGCACAGTCAAAAGGCGAAGGTATAAAATGTCTACCTTTCCCTGACGAATTACAGTAGGGTTTGTTCCTGTCATATCTACCACAGTAGAAGGATCAGCAATTCTAGGACCACCATCAACAATGAAATCAAGGCCCTGAAAATTTGAAACATTGAAGCATATAATGCTTGCCAAGGCATCTTCCGGACCTGCTTTTGTCCATGCACGATTTGGGATACAACTGGACATCAAACCGTTCAACAATGGTTTAACTAGCCGCTTGCAGTGATCTGTTACCATTTTATGCATGTTTTAAAGAAAACTACTTCAATACACATTTATTTGCAGCTACAGTTACTGGAAATAGAATTTTTTTCTAGAATACACTCATATGACTGAGTGGCTGGTATCTCCAGGCAAGCAATTGTTTATAAATATAATTCATGGTATGGAAACTGATGGAAAGAGGAGACAGATGGAAACTTTTTTCAGCAATAATCTCTAACCAATCACCAATTCTTGTACATCATATAAGAGAATTGTAGATAACAACGATACAGATACAAGCTAACTTGCCCTAAGAGAAGCGAAACTATGATGGTGGTACCAACAATTAGAATACAGAGTTTCATGTATAACGTTAAGACTGAAGAAGATACCAGTGGCTCATAGAGATCGGCAATGATTACTGGATCAAGTATCCATTCATCCTCTGATAGATATTTGACACTGTAAATGAAGGAAATGAAGAATGATTATAGAACTTGGGAACAACAAGATGGCACCATGATACCAATTATTTTATTATAATAACCACTTCCTCACAAATACTAAGGGAACATATGATTATTATAAATACTAACAAAATCAATGATGAACAGCACGGAAATTGTTCTATAATTTCAAGTAAAATACTTTCTTCTTTTCTTAATGTAGTTAACCACAATATGGAGAGACAGAGAGCCATGTGGCATACATAGTGAAGTAAGAAGTATTGAGAATGCTCATACAAGCAAGCAAAGCATAAATTACTTCCTTCTAACGGGACATCCAGCAATATGGCAGACATACTACTTTGTTGCATTTTCAGTTCCAGATCCTATGATCTTATACACCATAATCCCACTAGACCACAGGTGGGAACAGGAAGCAAAAGTAAGAGAAGACTTGAGTTATAATACAAACCTTGTGCAGATCAAAGGTTCATCCAAATTTTGCAATATTGCCTGGCAGATGGGATCATCTGGAATTCGGACGCCAACCTGTCTCCTTTTTGCATACCTTGTGGAAGAACCATGCCTAATGCATTGTTTGGGAAATTGCTTGGTTGCAGGTAAAATAAAGGTGTACTGCAGATGATTAAAATAACCAAGTTACTTGTGTAGTAATCAAGTACAAAATGCAGTACAAGATGAATAAGAACATATCCTTACAGGCCCAGGTATTACACGCTTGACAGCACGGAAAATGTTAGCTTGCCCTTGGTTGGTACCTCGAGGAAATCCTGTTGTGTAGGTATCGATATCACGTAATGAGCGACACAGGATGCTGAGAGGCTGCATAATTCAGAATTTGTATAAGAACACGGTGCATATGCAGACGGGAAACTACACTCTGCAAGTAATATTTCGTTGCAGAAAAATCTTGACTCAAATTGATTTCGTAGCTGTGATATTCATGCCTTTGAGTCTCCAATGCCTTTCACTCTGCATTGAGAACAAGCATATAATAGCAGTTAGAGATGAAATGCCTTGCTTCATGTCTAAGAGAGTGAGAAAAGATTGGATTTGATCACTCATACTACCAAACTGGTCAAAGAAATGAATTTACCTGCGAAGGCGCTCAATAGATTCATTGTTACTCAGATCACAGACGATGGAGTAGCTGTCAAAAGTATCACTCCATGTTATTTGTGTCCAACAGAGCATAGATCAAATAGAAAAGGAAAAAAAACTAGAATATGGTCAACAGAACCCACACAATCAAATAGGATAAATGCACTTATGCACATATGCAGGTCATCAATCTCACCGTGCTATTTTTCCTAGACTCTAATTCAGTGAAACTAAAGCTACCCCAAAACAAAGAACATGCAGCAAAGCATGCGCATAGAAATTATTTGCAAATGTTGACATTGCTGCTGCTGCTGCTACAGTGCCACTATTACATAAATTCGGTAGGTATGTGTGATTCTTCATACGAAACTAAAAAAAAACGGCCAAGTGAAGCGGAAGAGCGTACACGGTGTCAGTAGGGATCACCCCTGACGGCGCCGCGATTGATGAGGTCGATAACCGGGTCCAGCTTCCAGAAGTCCTCGCCGGAGGGCTCCACCTTCACCCGCAGCATCCCGGTGTCCTCTCTCTTCGTGTCGCGCATAGCAGTCAGCTCCAGAAAGGCAGAAAGCCCGCGAAGGCGAGCGTGGTTGCGTGGGACTGGGAAAAGAAGAGGAGGAGGCGCTGGAGGCAGAAAGTACCTTGAACTGGCGCTCGGGCGGCGTACTTGAGCCGCTTGGGGTTGCGCTTGTGGAGAGCGACGACGGTGGAGGAGACGCGGAGGCGACCGGGCGGATGGGCCCCGCGATAAGGGGAGCCGGAACGGGGAGGGGCGGACCGCGCCAGCGGAAGGAGACCCGCGAGATGGAGGCCGTGGGGCGGGGTCGGCAGCGGCCATGGAAGCCGGTGTGGTCTGGTCCGAGCTCGGAGCGTCGGTGCCGTGGAATGTGCCGGAAGGAAGATGGATGATTCCTTCCTCCGCACTAGTAAAATGTACGTCGCACGTTTTCAAAAATCTAGACTATCTTTCTACTCATAATTTTGATATTCATAATTTTCTATGCTTATTTTTATGAAACATAATAATACACTATTAACTTACACGTCATTCACAACTGCCGGTCCCTTCGGGAGGTCTGTTTCACAATAGGCCCATAGCATGATAACATACGGATCGCAATGGCCATAGGAGCCCGTCATGATACAAAAAGGAATTTAGATCTTTTTCCTCATGCTCATTATAGTGCTACTGCATCTTTCTCTCCAAAACGTTGAGTCATCCCTACCCCAAATTTAAAGAAGACAGAAAACTGATGCAATTCCATAAGCACTGCCATAGTATCATAAAGATCCTAAGAACATGCACTGCCGACCTAATGTAATGGCGACGATTGAGCTTGACACATCATATATCCCCATAAGATATGTAGAAACATTGGCACCATTGAGAGATATGCTTATATTGGGATCCAAAAGAAAAGAAAAAAAAGGTTGCTTGCGGTGGAAAAAGGAGGGGGCACTGGCGCTACCAGCAAAATAAAATTCATAAACCATGTAAAATAGTTTCTTTTTTTTGGGGGAATGTAAAATAGTTTCGATATTCAGGTCGTTCAGGGGTTGTCGCTGCAAACCGCCGCCCCGCCCCCAACATCCGCAACCTGTCGCGTCCAAGGGTTAATTCGGTATTTTGACGACGCCGCCGGACGTTCCTCACCCGCGGCCCCCAACCGCAAGGACCCCACCTGCATGTGGCTGTTGACTGTTGAGGGCGGTGAGCGCACTGGGCGCGGTGAGCCCAGCAGCCGCGCTGGCCTGCAGGCGGCCCCCACCTGCCGGACCCGGCCAGCTCAGCGGCACGTATCCAGCCGCACACACCGCGCACCACCTGAATATGAACCCTCCCACGAAGAAAAAAAACCCACACAAAAGATAAAAAAGATTCTCTCCCTCTCGATTTCTAGGGGTAGGGTTGGTTCTGGTTTTCGATCGCTGCTTGCTTGCAACCGACGGGGGGGGGGGGCAAAGCGGAGAAGCGCACCGCGCCGGGACCTCTTCCAACCCAAGGTGACATGACCTTCCTGGTTCTTCTGATTAGAAAGTCTTTCACCTGTTTCAGAAAAGTTCGATATTTTCGATCCTTTTCCGTTACGAGCGCCAGGACGGGGAGGAGGCCCTCGGGGCGTGCGGCACGGCGGGTACATGTGGAATCGGTGCGAAAAAAACAATTAGTTTTGAACAGAATCATCCCCTAACTCGCGGTTTTTATGGGTCTCCACACCCTCCCTCGGCCCTGACAGGTGGGTCCGGCGTGAGGGGTACGGTGGACCCAATATGAGCGAGAAATGTTTTCAATTATTTTCGATCTTTATAGTATAGAAAAAGATGATGATCAATCAATCCCCAGAGGACTAAAAATAGGCCCGGCCCAAGGACAAATCCGGCCTGGCGGAAATTGGGCCTTAGATACTTTTATTCTGAACGGGCATTAGATACTTTCAAGATATTGGGCCTACATTCTACCTACAGGAGATTGCGGCCCAAAAGAAATAAGTACTCACGAGATTCTAGGGTTTCCCCTGCCTCACCAGTCACCACCGGCGACGTCACGCCGGCCTTACTTCCACCGACGTCTTCCCTCGCCGATAGGCCACGCAGCTCACCGCTTCCCCGCCCTCTAGCTCTACGCCAATGGCCCACAGTGAAGTCCGAAACGGTGAGGAGAAGTGGTCGGTGAGGAGAAGTGGTCCGACTCCGACCTGGACATGCCTTGGACATCGAGGTCGGCGATGCCCTCGATTGGCTTGACGCAGTCGAGGACCCCGACGGCTCGGCCGGGGCCTCCAGTGCAGGCGCATTCTCGGCCTCCGGAGGCGGGGCCCCGGCGCGCCGGCCGGACGCTCACGGTGGAGTGCTCTCCCGCGCACTGGCCACTCCAGCCGCTCTCCAACCGTGCCACCCAGAAGCTGGCCTCGCACATTCGTGCTGCCGCCTTGGAGGTCTGGAGCTTCAACTCAATTCGGAGTTTGTCGTGTTGTACTTGTGAATGAGAAAGCAGGTCATTTACATGTGAGAGGGCTAGAAGCCTAGAAGCTGCGTCTACTGAAATACCGTAGCGTGACATGATAACCTATCAGTTCCTAGTTTAGATTCGATACATGTATCATTTTGGAGCATGTGCATGTCTAATATAATATGGTTATGGTTTCGCAAAAAAAAAAGAACATTGTTCTAGGAAACATAATAGAGCACTTGATGTTATGGGAGGGTGCATTGCAGTGTTGCTGTAGTCCGTGTTGAATGTTTCTCGTGATGTGTTTGGAATGATTCAGGAAGTGGGAAGGCAGGATGAACGTGGGGATGTCAAATTCAGTCACCACTACAATCAGGGATAGCATAAGAGACACAGCAATTAGGAAGATACGGAACACTGAGAAGGCCGATCGTGCTACAGTGGAAACAGGTTTGTAAATGTTTCTCGTTTGGGTAATGTTTGTTTTGTCCTGTGCCTCTCGGAATTTAAGTTGTTCCACTTGCACTTGCATAATCCGGCTGTATCATTTATCTATACTCAACCTAGCTCGTTTTCATGTTAAGTTGGTACTGCATGGTTCCTTTATCGCTTATACATCTATGCTAGAAATTGAAATTTATTATACCAGTATGTTGTTTCTTGTTTCCCTTGGACGTACGCTATACAAAATAATAATTTGTATCAGCTCATCTGAACTCATCATGTACTACCTTCCATGGCAACATTCTGAAAATCTGCTCCATTTAAGATTATGTACGTGTCTCAGATGGCACTAAGAGTCAAAAGAATCGTACAGAAAGGCGAAGTTTGACAAATTTCTCTAGCTGGAGTGATCTTTGTTTATTCACTGTTGTATAGTTACGATCAAATCTAACTTTTTACTATTTGTTGCCTGCTATACACGTGCAACCGGGATGCAGAATTTTATTTCTCTTATAGAATTATTAAGTGTGGCCTTCTTGATGCTTGGTTATGTCTAATGAAGGATATTGTGCTGAAATAATTTTCTGAAACACTAAATGTTTTTTGTTTATGTTCAGGCTATTGACCCAAGAACACACATGGTTTTATTCAAGATGTTAAACCGTGGTACTTTTAGTAACATAAATGGCTGCATTTCTACAGAGAAAGAGGTAACTTAAGATACAGTGCATACTATTGTAACAATGTCTTTTATTTGCTTACCTATAGAAACATTATTGTGAGAATAATCAATGGAATATGAATGCACCTTGACCCGCTACTGCTAGTTACCTCTTTCTACTGGGAAAGAGGTACCTTAAGACATAGTCTTCTATTTGCTTGCTTAGAAACATTATGCAAAAAATCAATGAAATTTTCAATGTTTAATAGAAGATGAAGAATGCATCTTAACCTGCTAGTTGTAGATCTCTGTTTCCCTGATTCCTGGTTGAGTATTATTATTATTATTACTACATATTAGCATAAACAATATTAACCTTGTCAATGTGCAGGGAATTCCTAGACAGCCTTACCCAGACCTCCAGGCCACAAGGGAATTTGAGCTAAATGCTAGTTAAATACCTCAAAGGAGTAACAATCGGAACCATTAAAGTATTGATCCATCTTACCATATTGATCATAATATTGGTCTTGAATATTGCTTGTTATTTGGGAATGATGATGTTATTGTGGACAATATTGTGCTTTGATATGTTCCATTACTTGCATATTAAGTAGAGCACACAAATTAAAATAGATGAGGTAGTTATTCTTGTTTTTATGGCCATTGAGCCCACCACAATTTGCTTGGGACAAAGGCTTCTTTGTCGTTGTTTGTGTAAAATGTAAGTTTTGTGTGGATTATAGTTTGAACCTAATTATAATGAGATTGTAAATTTTTACTAGTTGTCATGCAAAATCTTTGAGAAAACCTTGGCAGCATGCTATTAGCTATCTCCTTGTGTTCCGTTGCTGATGTGTATTACTGTTAAATATTTTCTAAGCATTGTCTTATACTAAATTGGGGTGAAAAGAATCACCAGTCAATACAGACAGAAGTTCTCATTATTATATTTCAGTGTATGTGTATTATTTTCAGCTTCCCCGTATTACTCACGACACCTTTTTTTAGATAGTTACAATAATGCGAACTCTTTACCAAAAGTGCAAACAAGTCCATGGCGATTTGAGTGAGTACAACATTCTTTATTTCGAGGTAATTAAACACTTATTATATTTTTTTCAATCATCATTTTATTGTCAACCGATCCGTATCTCCATACTCCTTTTTGCCTATTGTTCAGAGCCACTTGTATATTATTGATGTTTCACAATCTGTTGATCTTGATCATCCTTCAGCATTGGACTTTTTGAAGGAAGATTGCCTGCACATTTATGTAAGTGGTAGTTAAATTGATCACCACATGTATACTCGTATGTTGCTGTGATTGACATGTTCAACATTGCGCGCGGTGATTTTTTTTAAAACACGAGGTGTTGCGGTCATGCCAGTAATGGATTTATTTAATTTTGTTGTTAACCAAAATATTGCTGATGAAGATGTTGATGCTTACCTCGAAAAGGTATCTTGTATGTTTGAGTATAAGACAATACATGTCAATCTTTCATAATAACCATCACTTTTTGAAGTTCCCGTGCTGCATGACTTGACAGAAATCTAATTGTTTAACATTATTGTTTTCAATCACAGATTCAGCAAAAGATTTTGGAGAATGGAGGTATAGTTCCAAACGATTATGAAATCACTCCCACAGTCATGGTGCAGGCAAGCAGCTATGCCATGAATTTTGCTGCAATTATTAACATCTCAAGTAGCAGATCCTTCCGATAAAGCACAATCGCACTATGTGGTGGCACATAATGCGATCTCTTTCAGATGTCGCACAATAGTTTGCAGCTATCTTATTTCTTCCTTCTAATGTTTCTACTAATGTACAACTAATGCACTTGATTTCTTTGCATAGATGTTGGATTACATGAAGCAATGTGAGGCAGATATTGTCAACATGTCAATGATGCAGCGTTCATCCTCTGGTTACGAGCCACCAGCATATAAGTTTTATGGTCAGCCACTATTAGGATTTGTGCGGACTAAAAATGTGGACAATGAAAAGCATCAAGATCAATTACCACAAAATACAGCGGAAGCAACCTTGGATCTGCAAAACTACTGCTCATTGGAGGACAACACGGAAGTGGGGGAAGATGATAGTGAATTCGTCTCCACTTATGATGAAGATGGTTCATGGCATGAGGCTGATCCCAAGCTGGGACCTGATGAAAGAGATGGTTCATGGCATCAGACTCATCTCAAGCTAGGACCTGAGGAAAGAAAAGCTGCTAGGAAGGAACACAAAAAGAAAGTGAAGGAAGAGAAGAGGGAAGCTCGCAAGACCAAGAAATCGCAGGCTAAGAAAAAGAGGAGCAAGAAAATGGCGAAAGCATAGTGCAAGCGGTCGCGAATCTTTGGGTAGTCAGTATTAGTTCACGTTGAATCTAATTGACAGATAGCCAGAGGGAGTGATGTCACAAGTTTTCACATTGTTGCAAACTTTTCTCGATCGTTTCTAATGCATTAGTCGGAAACCTACCAATGTGTAGGAGTAATATCCTCGATTTCAAGCTCTATCTATATCACGAATGAAACTGCCGGTCATCCAAGTCTTGATGGAGTGCGAATAGGGGTTTCTGCTTTTATGCCACTGGATTCTTTGTCCTGTGCAACTTGCCCCTTCGTTCCAAATGTTCTGATTTTTTTGATCGACTCTAAAGCGGACGTAAGAGCATTCCATATGAAAACATCATAACCAAGATTTGAATAGCATATATACGAATCTTTTTGAGTCTTCAGATTTTCAGAATTACTAGATTCCAGAACGCACTACACCCTTCATTTTTGAGGTTTGAATACTTCCAACCGACAACCCACCAAAAGAATTATAGATCCAAAATTTGAGTACCGTGCTATCAATTTCTTACCGCCTTTGTTTTGCATAAAAGAATAATTAGATCCAAGATTCAATCGTTTTGTTCGGCTGGCTGTGGCTAGTAGCTGGTGCTGATTTGTTGTAAAAGAAAAGTGCTACTGTCTGGCTGATGACTGATGCTGATTTAGTGTGAGAGAAAAACATTGCTGGCTGACAAGCTAGCTGAACAGAGTGAATTTCTGACACGCATTTATTTTTGCGTAAAAGAATAATTGGATCGAAGATTCAAGTACCTGCACACTCATTTTGTCAAATTTCATATTATTTTTCTTTGGGAACATATCTGGTGGAAACCAGAACTTCGTGAAAACCCGTGCAAACCACAGCAAAAATGTCGTCTAAATTCACCAAAAAAATCACACATGTAGATGATATGATGATAAACAATTTTGTAAAATATCTTGTCCAAACTTCGACTTCGTTTGTGAGATATAAAAATAACAAAATTGTTATTTTTATATCTCACAAACGAAGTCGAGTTTGGACAAGATATTTTAAAAGAATGTGTATCATCATATCATCTATATATATGTGGTCCTCCGCACAAATTGTGCATTCCAGCTTGAAATTTGTCTCGTCCTTGCGCTTCCTCTTCTGCTTGATCAGGTGTGGATGATCCGTCGGTTCAGCTGCATCACCGACGGGATCGACGAACTCAGCACCACCAGCCTGTGCTTCATCCACACCCAGAGCACCCCGACCCCGCCCACGTCCCCTCTGGCCGCGACCACGACGCTGGTTAGGGTTGCCAGCAGGGATCGTCGCAGATTGAGGTGCCCCACGTCCGCCAAAGCCGCCGCCTCTGTTGCCTTGAGGACCGCCAAAGCCGCTTCTGTTGCCTTGAGGACCACCGCCGGGCGTGGACTGGTTGCCAGCACCGCCTCCCGCTGGGTGCCCCTGCCCCCATACCTCCTACAGGCGGAGGGGCATGATCGCGGCCAGGGATGCCGCGGCCCTGCAGAATGCGGCCAGGTGCAGCACCCTTCCCACGCGCGCGACGACCGGCTCCTTGACCACCAGCCATGGCGACGACGGCGGCGTAGGTCTTCCGAGGCGGCGAGTCGGGGATGAGAATCGGTCTGACCAGAGACCGAGAAGGCCGAACCAGCATGGGCTCAAGCCTAGGCCCAGACCCGTGGGAAAGTCTGGGCTCGTTCCGCTTCAAATCCTGAACAGGTAATCACGCTTGGGGAGGGTCGGTGCATTTGAAATTTGGACCGACGAGATTTTCGGATCATCGCCCACCCTCGCCACTGTCCTGCCGCCGGCCGCCGCTAAGGCCGGAAGGATGACATCGCCCAAGGTCTTCGCCGAAGAGACCCTCCTTGGGGGCAAAGGTCCTCTCCACACCTTCTTCCACGGCGGCAACAGCTGGAGGAGACGTCGCCGACTGAGAACCCGGCTTGGATTGCCGGGATGGTGGCGATGCCGACGAACCCGGCTTGGAATGCCGGCATGGTGGCGACACCGTCGAAAATGAAGCCTCCTTTTGGGTGTAGGAACTCCCCGACAAGGAGCACCGCGTCGCCCCGAAGACAACAGCTCAACCTCCCCAAGAATCATCACACTCAGAATCTGAATCCGACGCCCAAAATTTCCCCATGCCCGCACTCAGATTAGCACAAGAGAGAAGGGCGATCTCCTCATTGGCGCGCTGGAGCATGTATCGATCTTTGACTGGATCAGAAGTTGCATCGCCATCCTTGGCCTTGCGCTGGCGCAGCGCAAGACGGACGGAAGGAGCGAGCTTGACCTGATGCGGCATGGGCCGCCGCTCGCCGGAGCCGGCGGCCGGGAGGACACCGTTTAGAGCTAGGTCGCCGGGGAGAGAGCTAGGTCGCTGGTACTTCCGCTGCCTTCCTTTTCTTCCGTCGTAACCTCTGCGGTGTATCCGATGAGAGAGAGCTCAATCGGTCCGCCGCCAGTGGTCGCGCCGGGCGCCACCGTACTGACCGCCGCAATGGACCGATTCAATCGGTCATCATCAATCGGTCCCTCGAAGAATAACAGCAGCTGGTAAAAACTAAACTGTCTGAATTAAGAGCTATGGCTACCATGGCGGCGGTAGGCACAAAAGAAGGTGGCGTACCGGCCGTGGGAATAGCGAAGCGATTCTCTCCACACGTACCGTACGTCTACGATGCCCGTACATACACACACCCTAGTACGGCCTCCACGGCTCCATCCATCCAAATGCCAATCCCTCTCGCGAGCCCAGGGCCCAGGCCGGCCACGCCCACGCCCACGCCCTCAGCGAGGACCCCCCCGCACATCCATCCAGATTGCAGAGAGGCCATGTGGCGGCGGTGGTGCCGCCTGCCGTGCTGCTGGCCCAGGCAGGGACCAGGACTTCAGGGACGGACAGGGAGGGCTAGCCGAGTAGCCAGCCAGCCAGCCGCTCCCGCCTCCCGTGTCCTGTCTCGCTCCGCCACGACACGGGCGGATGGGCTACCCGGCGGGAGCCCGGTCCGTCCACGTGCGCCGGGCGCCACCCCGCCGTATCCCGCTTTCTGCCGGCCGGCCGGCCGCGCCGCAGCACGCACATCTGGACAACAGCAACCGGGCTTGGGGGAACGGCACGGCAGCATATGCCGTGGCGGGCAGCTGCTTCCGGCCACCGGGTGGGGTCTCGGCGCCGGCGGCAAGCCTGATGCGCTAGGCGCTAGCCTAGCTAGCTGCCTGCCGCGGCGTCAATGCCCTAGCGGTAACGACATTTGTTCGGGGAGTAATGAACAAAAGGTCCGGGCCGGGCCGGCGATCCAGTCCGGCACTGTTGCTGCAGCTGTCTGGTAGCGCCGGTTTTATTGCCGAGGCCGTTACCCTAGTACTGCTGCTGCCGCTGCCTGCTGGCGTCCGGCGGCGAGCCGGCGCGGCCACGCACCGGCCATCTTCAATGACACGGCGTTCTTGCGCATGCCTTGTGCGATGCAGGGTAGATGGTATCTCCGACGAGCCATTAACCCACTAGGCGGCTCATCGCATCTCGCCGTCGCCCGTGGGATGATGGAGATCGGGATCCCGGCCGATGCGCGTGATCGAGCGCGTCGTCGTAGCACGGCGATGTGGCTTCGCAGTTCGCAGCTTCGCGGGGCACTGTTTGCTTTTTGCCTCGCATAGTTGCGCGCACGCCACCGCTTGTCTCGGGTACGAGCTATTGCTTGCTTCATCAGGCTTCAGCTCCGTTGCGTTCGCAGTGCTGCGTAGAGACCCAGAGATGCAGAGAGCTTGCGCATGTCCACCTTTACCCGTCGCGAGCATGGTCATGCCGGGGAGGGGCACGGGCGCTGGGCGCGGCCGGTGGCTCCTTCGCGCAGTGGTGAGCTGCAACGCTTGGGGCATGTCCAGCGGCAGCAGCAGAACCTCCCGGTGGACGTTAAAAAAAAAAAACTTGACCTGCGGGGGTAAGACCGCCCCCACGGTATTGTTTTTGAGAGGTAGAATGACCTTCTCACAGCAGGCCAAGAAAACCCCCGAACCCCTGCCCCACCCGTACACGGGGGTCCGTCGCCTTGTGAGTTAGGCCGGGCTCCACAAGTGCTTTGGACATGAGACAGGCGAGGGGATTTTTTTAACCTCAACCTGAAATTCGCTCCCATGAGGAGTCGATCCCAAAATCTGAGGAGTGCCGCTGGGTTCCCCTAAACAAGTGAGCTAGAGGTCCTTTGGCCCGGTGGACGTTAAGAAGCAGGACGGGGCTGCTTGTCGTCGAGGACGCCGGCCTGCGGATACCGTCCACCCCTTGAGCCCCCTACAGCCGTTGGATCGTTATTGTGCGGATGAGATTGCGCCTTGATTTTTCATATGGCGAGATCCTTTCGCCTTCGTCCTCCACCCGCCGTTCTGCTCGACGGCGAGTCACGCCATTTCCAGGAATGCAGCTCCTCATCAAGAGCCAAGACCAACAGCGCCGCCGTCGAAGGTCATCCCCTCCGCAATCGCATGGACCACGAGCTTCGCGCTTTATCTGCCTTCACGGGGTCGAACGCCACTGCAGTTCAGAGAACGAAATGTCGAACGCGTGCCGGTGTCGGCGTGTGATGCTAGCAGAGGAAGGCAAACGGGGAGCGGTCGAGAGCCGCGGCAAATGCCGGTCCGGTCGTTGCAGTCGGTGACGCCGGCCACCGCGCGTGCGCGACGGAGTGCTCGGCCGCCCTCTGCACCCGGAGCGACGATGACGCGGTCGATCGCGACCTCGGCATGGACTCCGTGCGAGCGAGCCCTCTAGCTGTGTTCCGTGGAAATGGACGTCAGCAAGACAGCGGCTACTGCGAGTCATCGACGACTTCAGAAGGTTGGGTCACCGAATTGATTGTAGCTGCAGATGGACATGCGGCGGCAGAGCGCGCGCGCCGCGCCGACGCCACGCATTGCTCGATTCTCGAATCTCGACTCGAGAACGCGGCGGCGAGCAGCCTTGACGGGGAAGACAGACGGCGTGGTGAGCATGGTCACGCCAAGGAGGGACGGCGTTGGGGGCGGCCGCGGCGACTCCTCCACTCGGAGGCGAGGTGCAGAGTTTGGGGGATGTCCCTTCGCAGGCCCGCAGCAGCAGGACCTCCCGAGTCCCGACTGACTTCAGACGCAGGGCGGCGCTGCTTGTCGTCGAGGACGCCAGCCTGCGGACGGTGCGCTCGGAGCCAGGGGGTGGACGGTGTTTCGAATACTGTCCGGGTGGACGGTAGATGAAATACCGTCCCCCCCTGGGTCTCCTGCAGGCGTTGGATCGCAAATGTGCGGCTGAGATTGACGCGCGTATTCCCCCATCCCTCGTTCTGGCCGACAGCGAGATCGTTTCGTCTTCCTCCACCCGCCGTTCTCCTCGACGGCGAGTCACGCCACTGCCTACGAACGCGGGTCCTCATCGAGAGCCAAGACCAACAGCGCTTCCGCAACCGCATGGACCACGAGTTGCGCGCTTCAACTGCCTCACGGGGCCTCGACCGTGCCGGCAAGCGTCCCCCTGCCGAAGCAGCGCCGCGAGATGCCTAATCCAGCGTGTCCATGGATGATCGCCATGAGCACTGTCGTGCGCTCGATCGGCCCTCGAACCTGTCCATCCGTTCCATCGAGGCGCCTCGTCGCCTGGGCCGCTCCTAGCATACAACCACGCCGTCCGTCGTGACCGGCCGTGTCCACCTCGTCGAGGAAGATGGTCGTCGTTTCCTCGCTGGCGCAGCAGACGCATAGGAAAGCTAAGCGCCGATCCGACACTTGCAAGGGTATGGAGGATGCTGGTCGATGTTGAAGAAGAGCTGAAGCGCGGTGCATGAATGCAGGCATGTGGCCATGCCATGCCATGCCAGCACGCAAGGTGCGGATGGGCGACGCGCGCATCAAGATCATCGATTCTGGAGCAGAGACGAGAGATGACGCCGCCTGGGCCCAACTAGAGCAAACGGAGACCTTGGACTCAACGACACACACTGATCCGGATTGAGCCGCCGGATGGACGCGCTGGTCGAGGTCTGACGGGGAAGACGACGACGCGGCGAGCATGGCCTTTGCCGGGGAGGAGCACGAGTGCACGACGTGGAGCGCTCGTCCATGCAGACGCGAAACGAGAACCTTGGGGCTGTCCGGCCTCAGCCGCCGGACCTCCTGGCGGACGCCGGGACGGCGCTTGTCGTCGAGGACCGACCGGGTGGACGGTAAATGGAATACCGTCCGCCCCCTGGGCCTCCTGCAGCCGTTGGATGGCATTTGTGCGGCTGAGATGGACCCGTATGTTCCCAGTTGATTTGTCATGTACTCTCCGTCTTCCTCCCCGTCCCCTACTCGCCGCTCTGCTCGACGGTGAGTCGCGGCACAGCGCCGATGCCCAGGAAGGCAGCTCCTAGTCAGGAGTGCCCATGCCTGATCAGTGATGGAACTCTCGCTGCCATTCACGCGTATCAAGGTGGGGTCGAGATGGCCACGGCGGCGGTCATGGTCTCGCTCGCCGGTGCCGGGTGGTGGACAGTAAGTAACGGACTACGTCGCAAGCTGGGGACGGCCTCACCGACGTGAGCGCACGGTTTGGATTGCTCAGGGAGGCACCCAGCTAGACAGTATTGTGGATCTCGCGTTCCTGATCTTAGGATCGTCGGTTTGCCGACAGCGCGACGCCCGGCGTCATCCGTGGCGATCAGGCGTGCCGCGCCGAGGAGCGAGCGCGTCCCAGTGTTCCCCGAGTGCGGCCAGATTGCCAGTAACTGGAGGTGCCAACGGGACCAGTGGGGTGCTCCATGGCAACGATCGGAGACCCTTCCCACCCTCGCAGGGACTGTTGCTCGATCGCTTGCCGTTCCCCTCCACGGTTCGCCGCTCGGTGTGCTCCGGAGTCCGGGCTCCGCCCGGAGAGCCGTGGCATCGAACGACAAGCTAGGCAGCCGCCGGCGGCGGCGGCCGCATGAATCTCTTCCGAGTTCAGATGATCGGAGGACCAATCCTCTATTCTGTCCCGGCGTCTCTGCGCCGGCTCCCATAGATATACAATCCGCCGCCGGCGTTAGTGATGACTGATGCGAGGCGCTCTAGCCCATGGCGTGGTCGTTGGGCGACCACCCCTGTGTCCGGCGGCGGGTGCAACGAAGCAACCACCTCCGTATCAGCCAAGGTTGTCAGGGATGGTTGCGTGTGTTGAGTGTTGACATCACACCAGCGACGGGATCCTTTCAGCTGAGGTTCAAACTTGTTCTAGACTAACTCATATGAACAATGATAAATTTGAGGGTGCATTCTTGCAGCAAAAGTACATCTCTGAATATACTCTATAGATATGCAAGTTTGAAATCTTTTCTAAACTCGTCTCACTGGTTTTCAGTCGTTTGCCCATTTTCATCGTTCCTTCACCAGTGTATGCCTCCCGAATTAGCATGTTTAGCAGACACAGGATGGATTAGCAAACAATGATTGGTTGAGAGTACAAGAATGTTTTGAAAAGCACCTTAGTAGCTGGAAAGGGAAAAACCTTTCCATGGGAGGGAGGCTAATCTTGATCAACTTAGTTCTTAGCAGCTTACCGACGTACATGATGTCCTTCTTCAAGATTCCAAAAGGGGTTCGCAAGAAGTTGGATTACTTCCGATCTCGGTACTTCTGGCAGAGTGATGAGCACAAACGAAAATATTGGCTAGCAAAGTGGGATATCCTGTGCCAACCTAAAGAATAAGGAGGTTTAGGGATACAAAATCTCGAACTTAAAAATATTGCATTGCTCAGCAAGTGGCTATACTGACTGTTGACAACAGATGGTACTTGGCAGCAGATTCTACGCAACAAATACCTAGGGACTAAACCGTTGGTTCAACTCCAATGGAAAAGCGGTGACTCTCATTTCTGGGCAAGCTTGATGAAAGCAAAAGGTGAGTTCCTCTGGTTCAGGACCTTTGTTATAAAGAATGGGTCACAAGTTAGATTTTGGGAAGACATTTAGCTAGGTAACACACCGTTGAGATAACAATACCCGCAATTATATAATATTGCAAGGAGAAAACATGATACGATGGGTCAAGTACTTTCAGCGTCAACACCCAATCTATCTTGGCGTATGGATCTCATCGAAAATAAACTAGCAATGTGGAATAACCTAGCAGCCCGACTGGCTCCCATCACACTCAGCCACGATGAGGATGAGTTTAGATGGAATCTTGACCCCGCATGTGTCTTCTCAGTAAAGTCACATTACTGGGGATTAATAAGTCAGAACGTTCTCAATGTCACAAGAAACTATGGAAGCTGAAACTACCATTAAAAATTAAGATATTCATCTGGTACATTAGGCGCGGCATCATCCTCACAAAGGATAACTTGGCGAAAAGGAACTGGCAGGGTAATCACAATGCTGCTTCTGTCATGAAAAATAAAACGATTCAGCATCTGTTTCTAGACTGTCGTTTGCGCGAATGGCTTGGGGCCACAGTATACATGGCATGGGGTCTCCGCCAACCCACAAGTATATCCAACATGTTTCGGGAGCTGGCTGAATGGAATTTTAAAAACATCATACTCCCCTCCTTCCCCGTTTATAAGGCATACACGTATATCAAGATTCAAACCTTCTCATTTTTGACCAATAATTTGACTATTAAATTTTTATTTTTATAATGCAAATTTCATATGATTGGATTCATAATCAAATATAGTTTACAATAATTATAAGTTTATAATCAAAAGTGATATAATATATGATAAATAAATGGTCAAAGTGTTGTTTAGAAGACCGTGTCATGTTCCACCATGCCTTATAATGGGGAAGGAGGGAGTAAATCACTCATCATGGTGGGAGCGGCAGCCATGTGCTGGTCTGTCTGGCTCTGCAGGAATGACACTGTATTTGAAAACAAACAATCTAATTTTTTGCAGATTATTTACAGGACAATGCACTGGCTTCGTACATGGGCTACCCTACAACATGCTACTTCCCAGGAGGCGCTTGTTGCGGCCTCTCGGTGGTTGGAGCGGGTGGCAAAGGATTTTTTTACCTAGGCACATGGGTGAAGTTAGGTACATGGGTGACGTTCTAGTCTCAGGATCGAAAGTCATTAATGTGTCTGTTAAACCTAAAATCTAGTAGGCTGTGTGCCCAATGAACAGAGGCCGGGAACGGTTTCAAGGCGTTGTATCCACTCGATGTAACTTCTTGAAATTAATAAAATGTTCTCATTTCCACACAAAAAAAACAGGATGGATTTGCATGTTTGAACAAAGATCAAACCTTCCAGGAGGGAAACATCGCTAGGTGCATTCTCCAGCAAAGGTCGCTGCTGGGCAAATTCTGCCAGCTCGCAGTTACATAGCCTTCATATTTACAGCATGCAGCCTACTGTCCGTTCCGTGTTCATACTACTACTCACATCCTTGGAAAGTCAAAAGGTGTTGCCTCGGTCGGGGCATTGCAAACCCATACACTAGGTGAGGTGAAGCAAATTTCAAGCTGCTTTAAAAAGCGAACTTTGATTGTGTCTCTTCTTCATCTTCTGCTACCATCCAATCCAGCTTCGGACCCTAAAGCATGAGGGAAATGCGCCAAACCAATGTATGCACAGAAATGAGTTCACATGATCATGATGATTGGCATGATCTCTGCGGTAGAATAATCAAATACAGAACAGAATCACATGATCCAGCTTCGCCGGGCACTCTTTTTGCCTCGCTTTAGTTGCGCGCCACCGCTTGTCTCGGGTACGAGCTATTGCTTCATCAGGCTTCAGCTCCATCGCGCTCACGATGCTGCGTAGAGGCCCAGAGATGCAGAGAGCTTGCGCGCGTCTAACTTTGCCCCTCAGTTCTGTTGCCCGTTGTTGACAGTTGTTCTGTTGTTGACAGTAGATGTAACCCCTTCGATCGTAGTACTGCTAAGGTCCTGTTTAGTTCCAAAAATTTCAAACAGTATCCGTCACATCGAATTTTTGAATACATGCATGGAGTATTAAATACAGTTGAAAAATATAACTAATTACATAGTTCAACTGTAAATGACGAGACGAATCTTTTAAGCCTAATTAGCCTATGATTGGACATTAATTGCCAAATAACAACGAAAGTGTTACAGTACACAAACCCAAAAAATTTCGCGAACTAAACACAGCCTAAGTTCTTATAAGGTATCTGATGGCTGCGTGTGACGTTGTAGCAGAACTGTCAGCCGACGCGGTTTTCCATCTGAACTTTGCCATGTGGCATTCTATGATTCCTAGAATACGTCTTCTAGGCTCCGCATGAAGTACTAAATAAAGTTTATTTGCAAAACCTCTTTAGAGATGTGTGTAATTTTTCGCGACGAATCTAATGACGGCAATTAATTGATGATTGGCTACAGTAATGCTACAATAACCATCATCTAATTACGCGTTCAAAGATATCATTAGATTCGTCTCGCGAAGTAACACAAGAGTTGTTTACCGTAAAGTAGCGCAGACAAGCTGAAACGGCGACCCAAAGGTGTTTAGGACGTCTGCAACGGTCGACGAGATGGCCGGCGATTTCATTTTTCTAATCGATGAATAGTGGCTGCACAGTAGTCGCTAGCGACGAATTCGTCGCTAGCTCGCACGCTCGCCGAGAGAGCTCCCTCTCACGCGTGTGAGTCCCGAGCGTCTGCCGTCCCTCTCTCTCCTTCAAATCGCCGGCGCAAATCGCTGGCGCACTGCAGACGCCCTTACTACGGGTCTGCAGACACAGCAGTATATGCGCTTCTCGGCGTGCGTAAAGGAAGGGATAGATTCGGCGTACATCGGATTCTGCTAGAAGCCGGTGGCCGTCGTTCCCGGTACGACCGGATGCCCTCCCTTGCCGAAGACGAGGAGGGAGGCTGGTCCAGCCAGCACGGCTGACATAGAAGAACTAGGCGTATGACCCGCGCATTTGCGCGGCTAGTATTGAAAATTAAAAAAATTATATATAGTTGTATTCTTACTATTTTTTAAAAATTATACTATTTGTTACCATGCATCACCTTGTTTATTATCGTAAATTATGTTTTATTATTAATTAAAACAATTCAAATATGATCTACCTATAATAACAATTTAATTTGTTGAGCTTTAATAATATTATGCATATAATTATTTTTATTTTCTTTTTATGTTGATTGATTGTTGTTAGCTTTAATTTTTATTAATAATATGTTTGTAACTGATACATTGATAAATGGTATTTTATATTTAATTTTTCATAATGGCATTGGTGGGTAATTTTTAATTAGGCGTATGAGTATTTTAGGCTAATTTTATTATAATGGCAGTGGTGGGTAATTTTTATTTTTCTATTTTCTCCTATTAACATAGTAATTTCTAGACCTTGAGAGCGAACGTGGAGGCTCTGTTTGTTGGCCAAATAATAAGATAATAAATTAATTAGTGCCAAATATAAATAGTAAATATAGACAAATATGGTCATTTTATCTTTTTTTTAAAAGTTATTCTAGAATTCGTAGGATGACTTGTTTTTTTAAGATGGAGGGAGCAGTAGGTTTCTAAAAAAGGTTCAAACAAGATCAGCAGTAGTATCTCTTATGGCAAGCGAAGGGCCGGGAATAATCAGCCTTGTTTGTTTAATGCAACATCAGAAAAGAATATTCTTTTCTTCCCTCCATCATAGGACGGTTCAGACAAGATCAGTAGTATATCTCATGGCAAGCGAAGGGCCGGGAATAATCAACCTTGCTTGTTTAATGCAACATCAGAAAAGAATATTCTTTTCTGCCCTCCATCATCGGACAAATAAAATGGATAAGACCAATGCTGGCATCCATATTGTTATAAAAACTTTTGTTTGAAACATTGTACAAACACAGATGACCAGCTGCATGCATGCGTATCCATAGGTTATACTCCAAACCTCGCACACCAAAAGTCAATTTCATTTTGTTTATATGTCAGGTTATGGCAACATATATGTAGCTAATAGAGTTTGAGATTATTCAAATCATATATAAAAAAAACTCTACCCGGAAAGAAACGGCCCCACCGTTTTTTCATTAAGAGGAAGCCACACCGGCTTACCCGGGTAGAGAAACCCCCCGAACCCTGACCCATGCCCGTGAGGGCCAAACCTTACGGCGAGCACAGCGAGGGTTTTTTTTCTCTCAGCAGCCTGAAATTCGCTTCTGATGAGAATCGAACTCAGAACCTACTGAGAGCGCGACGCTACCGGGCCGCGCTAGCCATCTCAACGGCCCGGCCTTTCGCATTCAAATCATATATTAATCGATGTATTGGGATAGATGCCTACTCTCGCTCTTCATTTAAGCAAAGCATCTATTCTCTCACCCGAAACTTGCTATTTAGAACCCTTGCAGCGAGGCTTTGCGATGTGGTTTGCTTGCATGTCTCCACCAATTCAAAGATGAGGCCGACTAGAAATCGCGAGGAACATGGCAGCGAAAGTCTGGTGAACAGCCAAAGGTAATGATGTATACTAGCTTATTGTGTTCACTTTTATTATTACAGAAAAGAATGATGTATACTCATGAGCGCCGCTTTCAACCGGTGTAATTCGATACCTTTTCTAGTTTAGATAGGCATTTCTCTAGAAAATATAAGACCGTTTAGAACAGTGGTTGTCATTTGACTACTAAGAGTTTGTATGAAATATTTTTTAATAATGAAAACGAGTTCCGGCCTCTACAAAGTGTACACAGCCCAAAGATTATTACAAAATATAGTCGTCTATTGGCTAGCTTGGGGAATGAGCAAAGGGAAAATCATCTAAACCAATTCTAAGGTATGCTTTGAAGCGGTCCCCTCATAAGAGAAGACTTAAATGTGATACAAGCACCAGTCCCAGGAGGCTGATGCCACATTTAATACATCAGATGGTTCAAAACCGTACAAACCTTGGAGGACACTCGATTCAGATGATATAATGATTAACCAAGCTACGACATAACACCAGACCGCAAACCACATGGGGTCTACCACAGGCTCAGAGTACTGCGATAGCGGGGGCATCTCGACAGGGCCCGGTACCACAGGCAAGGTTGGGTGGGACGGTACC
>NW_024376521.1:0-48149 GCF_016808335.1 Panicum virgatum
GTGGCACGAACTTTTGGACTAGTTTCGGCCCGTTTTGCATCGGGTTTCGTAAGGCAGTCAAATAGTCCTGAATTCACCCAAATAGTTTGAAATGCACCAAAACGTCAGTTTAGGGTCTAATGGGGTTGGATTGAGTGCGTTCGTTGAGAAAACTTCTGACGCGACTTCGTGGCACAAACTTTTGCACTAGTTCGGCCCGTTTTGCACCGAATTTCGTAAGGCAAACTAAACGGCCCCGAATGCACCCAAATAGTAAAAAACACACCAAAACATTAGTTTTGGGTCCAATGGGGTGGATTGGGTGCGTTTGTTGTGAAAAATTCCGACGCAACTTCGTGGCACAAACATTTGCACTACTTCGTTCCATTTTGCATCGAGTTTCGTAAGGCAACCAAACGGTCCCGAATACACCCAAATAGTAAAAAACGGGCCAAAACGTCAGTTTAGGGTCCAATGGTGTGGATTGAGTGCGTTCGTTGTGAAAAATTCTGACGCGACTTCGTGGTACGAATTTTTGCACTAGCTCGGCCCGTTTTGCACTGAGTTTCGTAAGGCAACCAAACGATCCCAAATGCACCCAAATAGTACGAAACGCACCAAAACGTCAATTTACGGTGCAATGGGGTGGATTGGATGCGTTCGTTGTGAAAAATTCCGAAGCGACTTCGTGGTACAAACTTTTGCACTACTTCGGCCCGTTTTACACTGAGTTTCGTAAGGCAACCAAACGGCCCCGAATGCACCCAAATAGTACAAAACACACCAAAACGTCAGTTTATCATCCAATGTAGTGGATTGGGTGCGTTCGTTGCGAAAAATTCCGATGTAACTTCGGGGCACGAACATTTGCACTAGTTCGGTCCGTTTTGCACCGAGTTTCGTAAAAGCAACCAAACAGCCCCGAATGCACACAAATAGTATGAAACGCAGCAAAACATCATTTTAGGGTCCAATGGGGTGGATCGGGTGCGTTCGTAGCGAAAAATTCTGACGCGACTTCGTGGCACGACCTTTTGGACTAGTTCGGCCTGTTTTGCATCGGGTTTTGTAAGGCAATCAAATAGTCCCGAATGCACCCAAATAGTACGAAATGCACCAAAACGTCAGTTTAGGGTCCAATGGGGTGCATTGGGTATGTTCGTTGAGAAATATTCCGATGCGCCTTCGTGGCACGAACTTTTGCACTAGTTCGGCCCGTTTTGAACCGAGTTTCGTAAGGTAAGCAAACATCCCGAATGCACCCAAACGGTACGAAACGCACCAAAACGTCAGTTTAGAGTCTAATGTGGTAGATTGGGTGCATTCATGTGAAACATTCCGACGCGACTTCGTGGCACGAACTTTTGCACTAGTTTGGCCCGTTTTGCACCGAGTTTCGTAAGGCAAGCAAACGTCCCGAATGCACCAAAATAGTACCAAATGCACCAAAACGTCAGTTTAGGGTCCAATGGGGTGGATTGGGTGCGTTCGTGCGAAAAACTCCGACGCGACTTCGTGGCACAAACATATGCACTACTTCGGCTCGTTTTACACCGAGTTTCCTAAGGCAACCAAACGGTCCCGAATGCACCCAAATAGAACAAAACACACCAAAATCTCAGTTTAGGATCCAATGTGGTGGATTGGGTGCATTCGTTGCGTAAAATTCTGATGCGACTTCGGGGCACGAACTTTTGCACAAGTTCGGCCCGTTTTGCACCGAGTTTCGTAAGGTAAGCAAATAGACCTGAATGCACCCAAATCGTACGAAACGCAACAAAACGTCAGTTTAGGTTCCAATGGGGTGGATTGGGTGTGTTTGTGTGAAAAATTCCGACGCGCCTTCATGGCAAGAACTTTTGCACTACTTCGGCCCATTTTGCACCGAGTTTCGTAAGGCAACCAAACGGTCCCGAATGCACCCAAATAGTATGAAATGCACCAAAACATCAGTTTAGGGTCCAATGGGGTGGATCGGGTGCCATCATTGCGAAAAATTCCAATGCTACTTCGTGGCACGAACTTTTGCACTAGTTCGGCCCGTTTTACTCCAAGTTTTGTAAGGCAACCAAACTGTCCCGAATGCACACAAATAGTATGAAACGCCCCAAAACATTAGTTAAGGGTCCAATGGGGTGGATCGGGTGCGTTCGTTGCGAAAAATTCCAGCGCGAATTCGTGGCACGAACTTTTGGACTAGTTCGGCCCGTTTTGCACTGGGTTTCGTAAGGCAATCAAATAGTCCCGAATGCACCCAAGTAGTATGTAACGCACCAAAACGACAGTTTAGGGTCCAATGGGGTGGATTGGGTTCGTTAGTTGAGAAAAATTCTGACGCGCCTTCGTGGCACGAACTTTTGCACTAGTTCGGCCCGTTTTGCACCGAGTTTCGTAAGGCAAGCAAACGTCCCGAATGCACCAAAACAGTACGAAAAGCACCAAAACTTCAGTTTAGGGTCCAATGGGGTCGATTGGGTGCGTTCGTGTGAAAACTTCTGACGCGACTTCGTGGCACAAACTTTTGCACTAGTTCGGCACGTTTTGCACCGAGTTTCGTAAGGCAACTAAACGGTGCCAAATGCACACAAATAGTACAAAAACGCACCAAAATATCAGTTTAGGGTCCAATGGGGTCGATTGGGTGCGTTCGTTGTGAAAAATTCCGACGCGACTTCGTGGCACAAACTTTTGTACTACTTTGTTCCATTTTGCATCGAGTTTCGTAAGGCAACCAAACATCCCGAATGCACCCAAATAGTGCAAAACGGGCCAAATCGTCAGTTTAAGGTCCAATGGTGTGGATTGAATGCGTTCGTTGTGAAAAATTCTGACGTGACTTCGTGGCACGAATTTTTGCACTAGCTCGGCCCGTTTTGCACTGAGTTTCGTAAGACAACCAAACGATCCCGAATGCACCCAAATAGTACGAAACACACCAAAATGTCAATTTATGGTGCAATGGGGTGGATCGGTTGCGTTCGTTGTGAAAAATTCCGAAGTGACTTCGTGGCATGAACTTTTGCACTACTTCGGCCCGTTTTACACCGAGTTTCGTAAAGCAACGAAACGGTCCCGAATGCACCCAAATAGTACAAAACGCACCAAAACATCAGTTTAGGGACCAATGGGGTGGATTGGGTGCGTTCGTTGTGAAAAATTCCAACGCGACTTCGTGGCACAAACTTTTGGACTAGTTCGGCCCGTTTTGCATCGGGTTTCGTAAGGCAATCAAATAGTCCCGAATTCACCCAAATAGTTCGAAATGCACCAAAACGTCAGTTTAGGATCCAATGGGGTGGATTGGGTGTGTTCGTTGAGAAAACTTCTGACGCGACTTCGTGGCACAAACTTTTGCACTAGTTCGGCCCGTTTTGCACCGAGTTTCGTAAGGCAACTAAACGGTGCCAAATGCACCCAAATAGTACAAAAACGCACCAAAATATCAGTTTAGGATCCAATGTGGTGGATTGGGTGCGTTCGTTGCGAAAAATTCCGATGCGACTTCGGGGCACGAACTTTTGCACTAGTTCGGTCCGTTTTCCACCGAGTTTCGTACGGCAACCAAACGGCCCCGAATGCACACAAATAGTATGAAACGCACCAAAACATTAGTTTAGGGTCCAATGGGGTGGATCGGGTGCGTTCGTTGCGAAAAATTCCAGCGCGAATTCGTGGCACGAACTTTTGGACTAGTAAGGCCCGTTTTGCACCGGATTTCGTAAGGCAATCAAATAGTCCCGAATGCACCAAAGTAGTATGAAAGGCCCCAAAACGACAGTTTAGGGTCCAATGGGGTGGATTTGGTGCGTTCGTTGAGAAAAATTCTGACGCGCCTTCGTGGCACGAACTTTTGCACTAGTTCGGCCCGTTTTGCACCGAGTTTCGTAAGGCAAGCAAACGTCCCGAATGCACCAAAACAGTACGAAACACACCAAAACTTCAGTTTAAGGTCTAATGGGGTCGATCGGGTGCGTTCATGTGAAACATTCCGACGCGACTTCGTGGCACGAACTTTTGCACTAGTTCGGCCCGATTGCACCGAGTTTCGTAAGGCAAGCAAACGTCCCGAATGCACACAAACAGTACCAAATGCACGAAAATGTCAGTTTAGGGTCCAATGGGGTGTATTGGGTGCATTCGTGCAAAAAATTCCGACGCGACTTCGTGGCACAAACATATGCACTACTTCGGCTCGTTTTACACCGAGTTTCGTAAGGCAACCAAACGATCCCAAATGCACCCAAATAGAACAAAACACACCAAAATCTCAGTTTAGGATCCAATGTAGTGGATTGGGTGCATTCGTTTCAAAAAATTCTGATGCGACTTCGGGGCACGAACATTTGCACTAGTTCGGTCTGTTTTGCACCGAGTTTCTTAAGGCAACCGAACGGCCCCGAATGCAAACAAATAGTACGAAACGCCCCAAAACATCAGTCTAGGGTCCAATGGGGTGGATCGGGTGCGTTCTTCGCGAAAAATTTCGACGCGACTTCGTGGCACGAACTTTTGGACTAGTTCGGCCCGTTTTCATCGGGTTTCGTAAGGCAATCAAAAAGTCCCAAATTCACCCAAATAGTTCGAAACGCACCAAAACGTCAGTTTAGGATCCAATGGGGTGGATTGGGTGTGTTCGTTCAGAAAACTTCTGACGCGACTTCGTGGCACAAACTTTTGCACTAGTTCGGCCCGTTTTGCACCGAGTTTCGTAAGGCAACTAAACGGTGCCAAATGCACCCAAATAGTACAAAAACACACCAAAATATCAGTTTAGGGTCCAATGGGGTGGATTGGGTGCGTTCGTTGTGAAAAATTCTGACGCGACTTCGTGGCACAAACTTTTGTACTACTTCGTTCCATTTTGCATCGAGTTTCGTAAGGCAACCAAACGGTCCCGAATGCACCCAAATAGTGCAAAACGGACCAAAACGTCAGTTTAAGGTCCAATGGTGTGGATTGAATGCGTTCGTTGTGAAAAATTCTGACGCGACTTCGTGGCACGAATTTTTGCACTAGCTCGGCCCGTTTGCACTGAGTTTCGTAAGACAACCAAACGATCCCGAATGCACCCAAATAGTACGAAACGCACCAAAATATCAATTTATGGTGCAATGGGGTGGATCGGATGCGTTGGTTGTGAAAAATTCCGAAGTGACTTCGTGGCACGAACTTTTGCACTACTTCGGCCCGTTTTACACCGAGTTTCGTAAAGCAACCAAACGGTCCCGAATGCACCCAAATAGTACAAAACGCACCAAAACGTCAGTTTAGGGACCAATGGGGTGGATTGGGTGCGTTCATTGTGAAAAATTCCAACGCGACTTCGTGGCACAAACTTTTGCACTACTTCGCTCCATTTTGCATCGAGTTTCGTAAGGCAACCAAACAGTCTCGAATGCACCCAAATAGTACAAAACACACCAAAATGTCAGTTTAGGATCCAATGTAGAGTATTGGGTGCGTGCGTTGCGAAAAAATTCTGATGCGACTTCGGGGCACGAACATTTGCACTAGTTCGGTCCGGTTTGCACCGAGTTTCGTAAGGCAACCGAATGGCCCCGAATGCACACAAATAGTACAAAACGCCCCAAAACATCAGTTTAGGGTTCAATGGGGTGGATCGGGTGCGTTCGTCGCGAAAAATTCCGAAGCGACTTCGTGGCACGAACTTTTGGACTAGTTCGGCTCGTTTTGCATCGGGTTTCGTAAGGCAGTCAAATAGTCCTGAATTCACCCAAATAGTTCGAAACGCACCAAAACGTCAGTTTAGGGTCTAATGGGGTGGATTGAGTGCGTTCGTTGAGAAAACTTCTGACACGACTTCGTGGCACAAACTTTTGCACTAGTTCGGCCCGTTTTGCACCGAGTTTCGTAAGGCAACTAAACGGCCCCGAATGCACCCAAATAGTACAAAACGCACCAAAACGTCTGTTTAGGATCCAATGGGGTGGATTGGGTGCGTTCGTTGTGAAAAATTCCGACGTGACTTCGTGGCACAAACTTTTGTACTACTTTGTTCTATTTTGCATCGAGTTTCGTAAGGCAACCAAACGGTCCCGAATGCACCCAAATAGTGCAAAACGGACCAAAACGTCAGTTTAAGGTCCAATGGTGTGGATTGAATACGTTCGTTGTGAAAAATTCTGACGCAACTTCGTGGCACGAATTTTTGCACTAGCTCGGCCCGTTTTGCACTGAGTTTCGTAAGACAACCAAACGATCCCGAATGCACCCAAATAGTACGAAACGCACCAAAATGTCAATTTACGGTGCAATGGGGTGGATCGGATGCGTTCGTTGTCAAAAATTCCGAAGCGACTTCGTGGCACAAACTTTTGCACTACTTCGGCCCGTTTTCCACTGAGTTTCGTAAGGCAACCAAACGGCCCCAAATGCACCCAAATAGTACAAAACGCACCAAAACGTTAGTTTATCATCCAATGTAGTGGATTGGGTGCGTCCGTTGCGAAAAATTCCGATGCAACTTCGGGGCACGAACTTTTGCACTAGTTCGGTCCGTTTTGCACCGAGTTTCGTAAAGCAACCTAACAGCCCCGAATGCACACAAATAGTATGAAACGCCCCAAAACATCATTTTAGGGTCCAATGGGGTGGATCGGGTGCGTTCGTTGCGAAAAATTCCGACGCGACTTCGTGGCACGACCTTTTGGACTAGTTCGGCCTGTTTTGCATCGGGTTTCGTAAGGCAATCAAATAGTCCCGAATGCACCCAAATAGTACGAAATGCACCAAAACGTCAGTTTAGTGTAAAATGGGGTAGATTGGGTGCATTCATGTAAAACATTCCGACGCGACTTCGTGGCACGAACTTTTGCACTAGTTCGGCCCGTTTTGCACCGAGTTTCGTAAGGCAAGCAAACGTCCCGAATGCACCAAAATAGTTCCAAATGCACCAAAACGTCAGTTTAGGGACCAATGGGGTGGATTGGGTGCGTTCATTGTGAAAAATTCCAACGCGACTTCGTGGCACAAACTTTTGCACTACTTCGCTCCATTTTGCATCGAGTTTCGTAAGGCAACCAAACAGTCTCGAATGCACCCAAATAGTACAAAACACACCAAAATGTCAGTTTAGGATCCAATGTAGAGTATTGGGTGCGTGCGTTGCGAAAAATTCTGATGCGACTTCGGGGCACGAACATTTGCACTAGTTCGGTCCGGTTTGCACCGAGTTTCGTAAGGCAACCGAATGGCCCCGAATGCACACAAATAGTACAAAACGCCCCAAAACATCAGTTTAGGGTTCAATGGGGTGGATCGGGTGCGTTCGTCGCGAAAAATTCCGAAGCGACTTCGTGGCACGAACTTTTGGACTAGTTCGGCTCGTTTTGCATCGGGTTTCGTAAGGCAGTCAAATAGTCCTGAATTCACCCAAATAGTTCGAAACGCACCAAAACGTCAGTTTAGGGTCTAATGGGGTGGATTGAGTGCGTTCGTTGAGAAAACTTCTGACACGACTTCGTGGCACAGACTTTTGCACTAGTTCGGCCCGTTTTGCACCGAGTTTCGTAAGGCAACTAAACGGCCCCGAATGCACCCAAATAGTACAAAACGCACCAAAACGTCTGTTTAGGATCCAATGGGGTGGATTGGGTGCGTTCGTTGTGAAAAATTCCGACGTGACTTCGTGGCACAAACTTTTGTACTACTTTGTTCTATTTTGCATCGAGTTTCGTAAGGCAACCAAACGGTCCCGAATGCACCCAAATAGTGCAAAACGGACCAAAACGTCAGTTTAAGGTCCAATGGTGTGGATTGAATACGTTCGTTGTGAAAAATTCTGACGCAACTTCGTGGCACGAATTTTTGCACTAGCTCGGCCCGTTTTGCACTGAGTTTCGTAAGACAACCAAACGATCCCGAATGCACCCAAATAGTACGAAACGCACCAAAATGTCAATTTACGGTGCAATGGGGTGGATCGGATGCGTTCGTTGTGAAAAATTCCGAAGCGACTTCGTGGCACAAACTTTTGCACTACTTCGGCCCGTTTTCCACTGAGTTTCGTAAGGCAACCAAACGGCCCCAAATGCACCCAAATAGTACAAAACGCACCAAAACGTTAGTTTATCATCCAATGTAGTGGATTGGGTGCGTCCGTTGCGAAAAATTCCGATGCAACTTCGGGGCACGAACTTTTGCACTAGTTCGGTCCGTTTTGCACCGAGTTTCGTAAAGCAACCTAACAGCCCCGAATGCACACAAATAGTATGAAACGCCCCAAAACATCATTTTAGGGTCCAATGGGGTGGATCGGGTGCGTTCGTTGCGAAAAATTCCGACGCGACTTCGTGGCACGACCTTTTGGACTAGTTCGGCCTGTTTTGCATCGGGTTTCGTAAGGCAATCAAATAGTCCCGAATGCACCCAAATAGTACGAAATGCACCAAAACGTCAGTTTAGTGTAAAATGGGGTAGATTGGGTGCATTCATGTAAAACATTCCGACGCGACTTCGTGGCACGAACTTTTGCACTAGTTCGGCCCGTTTTGCACCGAGTTTCGTAAGGCAAGCAAACGTCCCGAATGCACCAAAATAGTTCCAAATGCACCAAAACGTCAGTTTAGGGTCCAATGGGGTGGATTGGGTGCGTTCGTGCGAAAAATTCCGACGCGACTTCGTGGCACAAACATATGCACTACTTCGGCTCGTTTTACACCGAGTTTCGTAAGGCAACCAAACGGTCCCGAATGCACCCGAATAGTACAAAACACACCAAAATCTCAGTTTAGGATCCAATGTGGTGGATTGGGTGCATTCGTTGCGTAAAATTCTGATGCGACTTCGGGGCACGAACTTTTGCACAAGTTCGGCCCGTTTTGCACCGAGTTTCGTAAGGCAAGCAAATAGACCTGAATGCACCCAAATAGTACGAAACGCAACAAAACGTCAGTTTAGGGTCCAATGGGGTGGATTGGGTGCGTTTGTTGAGAAAAACTCCAACGCAACTTCATGGCACGAACTTTTGCACTAGTTCGGCCCATTTTGCACCGAGTTTTGTATGGCAAGCAAACGTCCCGACTGCACCCAAATAGTATGGAACGCACCAAAACGCCAGTTTAGGTTCCAATGGGGTGGATTGGGTGCGTTTGTGTGAAAAATTCCGACGCGACTTCGTGCCAAGAACTTTTGCACTACTTCGGCCCGTTTTGCACCGAGTTTCGTAAGGCAACCAAATGGTCCCGAATGCACCCAAATAGTACGAAATGCACCAAAACATCAGTTTAGGGTCCAATGGGGTGGATCGGGTGCCATCATTGTGAAAAATTCCAATGCTACTTCGTGGCACGAACTTTTCCACTAGTTCGGCCCGTTTTGCACCGAGTTTCGTAAGGCAAGCAAATAGACCTGAATGCACCCAAATAGTACGAAACGCAACAAAACGTCAGTTTAGGGTCCAATGGGGTGGATTGGGTGCGTTTGTTGAGAAAAACTCCAACGCACCTTCATGGCACGAACTTTTGCACTAGTTCGGCCCATTTTGCACCGAGTTTCGTATGGCAAGCAAACGTCCCGACTGCACCCAAACAGTACGGAACGCACCAAAACGCCAGTTTGGGTTCCAATGGGGTGGATTGGGTGCGTTTGTTTGAAAAATTCCGACGCGACTTCGTGGCATGAACTTTTGCACTACTTCGGCCCGTTTTGCACCGAGTTTCGTAAGGCAACCAAACGGTCCCGAATGCATCCAAATAGTATGAAATGCACCAAAACATCAGTTTAGGGTCCAATGGGGTGGATCGGGTGCCATCATTGTGAAAAATTCCAATGCTACTTCGTGGCACGAACTTTTGCACTAGTTCGGCCCGTTTTGCTCCGAGTTTTGTAAGGCAACTAAACTGTCCCGAATGAACCCAAATAGAACAAAATGCACCAAAACGTCAGGTTGGGGTCCAATGGGGCGGATCGGGTGCGTTCGTTGCGAAAAATTCCGACGCGACTTCGTGGCACGAACTTTTAAGGTAATTCGGCCCGTTTTGCACCGAGTTCCGTAAGGCAACCAAAAAGTCCCGAATGCATCCAAATAGTACAAAACGCACCAAAATGTCAGTTTAGGGTCCAATGGGGTGGATTGAGTGTGTTCATTGTGAAAAATTCCGACACGACTTCGTGGCACGAATTTTTGCACTAGCTCGGCCCGTTTTGCACTGAGGTTCGTAAGGCAACCAAACGATCCCGAATGCACCCAAATAGTACGAAACGCACCAAAACGTCAGTTTATGGTGCAACGGGGTGGATTGGATGCGTTCGTTGTGAAAAATTCCGACGCGACTTCGTGGCACAAACTTTTGCACTACTTCGTCCCGTTTTACACCTAGTTTCGTAAGGCAACCAAACGGTCCCGAATGCACCCAAATAGTACAAAACGCACCAAAACGTCTGTTTAGGATCCAATGTGGTGGATTGGGTGCGTTCGTTGCGAAAAATTCCGATGCGACTTCGGGGCACGAACTTTTGCACTAGTTCGGTCCGTTTTGCACCGAGTTTCGTACGGCAACCAAACGGCCCCGAATGCACACAAATAGTATGAAACGCCCCAAAACATTAGTTTAGGGTCCAATGGGGTGGATCGGGTGCGTTCGTTGCGAAAAATTCCAGCGCGAATTCGTGGCACGAACTTTTGGACTAGTTCGGCCTGTTTTGCACCGGGTTTCGTAAGGCAATCAAATAGTCCCGAATGCACCAAAGTAGTATGAAACGCCCCAAAACGACAGTTTAGGGTCCAATGGGGTGGATTTGGTGCGTTCGTTGAGAAAAATTCTGACGCGCCTTCGTGGCACGAACTTTTGCACTAGTTCGGCCCGTTTTGCACCGAGTTTCGTAAGGCAAGCAAACGTCCCGAATGCACCAAAACAGTACGAAACGCACCAAAACTTCAGTTTAAAGTCCAATGGGGTCGATTGGGTGCGTTCATGTGAAACATTCCGACGCGACTTCGTGGCACGAACTTTTGCACTAGTTCGGCCCGATTGCACCGAGTTTCGTAAGGCAAGCAAACGTCCCGAATGCACACAAACAGTACCAAATGCACCAAAATGTCAGTTTAGGGTCCAATGGGGTGCATTGGGTGCGTTCGTGCAAAAAATTCCGACGCGACTTCGTGGCACAAACATATGCACTACTTCGGCTCGTTTTGCACCGAGTTTCGTAAGGCAACCAAACGATCCCAAATGCACCCAAATAGAACAAAACACACCAAAATCTCAGTTTAGGATCCAATGTTGTGGATTGGGTGCTTTCGTTGCAAAAAATTCTGATGCGACTTCGGGGCACGAACATTTGCACTAGTTCGGTCCGTTTTGCACCGAGTTTCTTAAGGCAACCGAACGGCCCCGAATGCAAACAAATAGTATGAAACGCCCCAAAACATCAGTCTAGGGTCCAATGGGGTGGATCAGGTGCGTTCTTCGCGAAAAATTTCGACGCGACTTCGTGGCACAAACTTTTGGACTAGTTCGGCCCGTTTTGCATCGGGTTTGGTAAGGCAATCAAATAGTCCCGAATTCACCCAAATAGTTCGAAACGCACCAAAACGTCAGTTTAGGATCCAATGGGGTGGATTGGGTGTGTTCGTTGAGAAAACTTCTGACGCGACTTCGTGGCACAAACTTTTGCACTAGTTCGGCCCGTTTTGCACCGAGTTTCGTAAGGCAACTAAACGGTGCCAAATGCACCCAAATAGTACAAAAACGCACCAAAATATCAGTTTAGGGTCCAATGGGGTGGATTGGTTGCGTTCGTTGTGAAAAATTCCGACGTGACTTCGTGGCACAAACTTTTGTACTACTTCGTTCTATTTTGCATCGAGTTTCGTAAGGCAACCAAACGGTCCCGAATGCACCCAAATAGTGCAAAATGGACCAAAACGTCAGTTTAAGGTCCAATGGTGTGGATTGAACACGTTCGTTGTGAAAAATTCTGACGCAACTTCGTGGCACGAATTTTTGCACTAGCTCGGCCCGTTTTGCACTGAGTTTCGTAAGACAACCAAACGATCCCGAATGCACCCAAATAGTACGAAACGCACCAAAATGTCAATTTACGGTGCAATGGGGTGGATCGGATGCGTTCGTTGTGAAAAATTCCGAAGCGACTTCGTGGCACAAACTTTTGCACTACTTCGGCCCGTTTTCCACTGAGTTTCGTAAGGCAACCAAACGGCCCCAAATGCACCCAAATAGTACAAAACGCACCAAAACGTTAGTTTATCATCCAATGTAGTGGATTGGGTGCGTCCGTTGCGAAAAATTCCGATGCAACTTCGGGGCACGAACTTTTGCACTAGTTCGGTCCGTTTTGCACCGAGTTTCGTAAAGCAACCAAACAGCCCCGAATGCACACAAATAGTATGAAACGCCCCAAAACATCATTTTAGGGTCCAATGGGGTGGATCGGGTGCGTTCGTTGCGAAAAATTCCGACGCGACTTCGTGGCACGACCTTTTGGACTAGTTCGGCCTGTTTTGCATCGGGTTTCGTAAGGCAATCAAATAGTCCCGAATGCACCCAAATAGTACGAAATGCACCAAAACGTCAGTTTAGGGTAAAATGGGGTAGATTGGGTGCATTCATGTAAAACATTCCGACGCGACTTCGTGGCACGAACTTTTGCACTAGTTCGGCCCGTTTTGCACCGAGTTTCGTAAGGCAAGCAAACGTCCCGAATGCACCAAAATAGTTCCAAATGCACCAAAACGTCAGTTTAGGGTCCAATGGGGTGGATTGGGTGCGTTCGTGCGAAAAATTCCGACGCGACTTCGTGGCACAAACATATGCACTACTTCGGCTCGTTTTACACCGAGTTTCGTAAGGCAACCAAACAGTCCCGAATGCACCCGAATAGTACAAAACACACCAAAATCTCAGTTTAGGATCCAATGTGGTGGATTGGGTGCATTCGTTGCGTAAAATTCTGATGCGACTTCGGGGCACGAACTTTTGCACAAGTTCGGCCCGTTTTGCACCGAGTTTCGTAAGGCAAGCAAATAGACCTGAATGCACCCAAATAGTACGAAACGCAACAAAACATCAGTTTAGGGTCCAATGGGGTGGATTGGGTGCGTTTGTTGAGAAAAACTCCAACGCAACTTCATGGCACGAACTTTTGCACTAGTTCGGCCCATTTTGCACCGAGTTTTGTATGGCAAGCAAACGTCCCGACTGCACCCAAATAGTATGGAACGCACCAAAACGCCAGTTTAGGTTCCAATGGGGTGGATTGGGTGCGTTTGTGTGAAAAATTCCGACGCGACTTCGTGGCAAGAACTTTTGCACTACTTCGGCCCGTTTTGCACCGAGTTTCGTAAGGCAACCAAATGGTCCCGAATGCACCCAAATAGTACGAAATGCACCAAAACATCAGTTTAGGGTCCAATGGGGTGGATCGGGTGCCATCATTGTGAAAAATTCCAATGCTACTTCGTGGCACGAACTTTTCCACTAGTTCGGCCCGTTTTGCTCCGAGTTTTGTAAGGCAACCAAACTGTCCCGAATGAACCCAAATAGAACAAAATGCACCAAAACGTCAGGTTGGGGTCCAATGGGGCGGATCGGGTGCGTTCGTTGCGAAAAATTCCGACGCGACTTCGTGGCACGAACTTTTAAGGTAATTCGGCCCGTTATGCACCGAGTTCCGTAAGGCAACCAAAAAGTCCCGAATGCATCCAAATAGTACAAAACGCACCAAAATGTCAGTTTAGGGTCCAATGGGGTGGATTGAGTGTGTTCATTGTGAAGAATTCCGACACGACTTCGTGGCACGAATTTTTGCACTAGCTCGGCCCGTTTTGCACTGAGGTTCGTAAGGCAACCAAACGATCCCGAATGCACCCAAATAGTACAAAACGCACCAAAATGTCAGTTTATGGTGCAACGGGGTGGATCGGATGCATTCATTGTGAAAAATTCCGACGCGACTTCGTGGCACAAACTTTTGCACTACTTCGTCCCGTTTCACACCTAGTTTCGTAAGGCAACCAAACGGTCCCGAATGCACCCAAATAGTACAAAACGCACCAAAACGTCTGTTTAGGATCCAATGTGGTGGATTGGGTGCTTTCGTTGCGAAAAATTCCGATGCGACTTTGGGGCACGAACTTTTGCACTAGTTGGGTCTGTTTTGCACCGAGTTTCGTACGGCAACCAAACGGCCCCGAATGCACACAAATAGTATGAAACGCCCCAAAACATTAGTTTAGGGTCCAATGGGGTGGATCGGGTGCGTTCGTTGCGAAAAATTCCAGCGCGAATTCGTGGCACGAACTTTTGGACTAGTTCGGCCCGTTTTGCACCGGGTTTCGTAAGGCAATCAAATAGTCCCGAATGCACCCAAGTAGTATGAAACGCACCAAAACGTCAGTTTAGGATCCAATGGGGTCCATTGGGTGCGTTCGTGTGAAACATTCCGACGCGACTTCGTGGCACGAACTTTTGCACTAGTTCGGCCCGATTGCACCGAGTTTCGTAACACAAGCAAACGTCCCGAATGCACACAAACAGTACCAAATGCACCAAAATGTCAGTTTAATGTCCAATGTGGTGGATTGGGTGCGTTCGTGCGAAAAATTCCGACGCGACTTTGTGGCACAAACTTTTGCACTACTTCGGCCCGTTTTGCACCGAGTTTCGTAAGGCAACCAAACGGTCCCAAATGCACCCAAATAGTACAAAACACACCAAAACCTCAGCTTAGGATCCAATGTGGTGGATTGGGTGCGTTCGTTGCGAAAAATTCTGATGAAACTTCGGGGCACGGACATTTGCACTAGTTCGGTCCGTTTTGCACCGAGTTTCGTAAGGCAACCGAATGGCCCCGAATACACACAAATAGTACGAAACACCCCAAAACATCAGTTTAGGGTCCAATGGGGTGGATCGGGTCCGTTCGTCGCGAAAAATTCCGACGCGACTTCATGGCACGAACTTTTGGACTAGTTCGGCCCGTTTTGCATCGGGTTTCGTAAGGCAATCAAATAGTCCTGAATGCACCCAAATAGTTCGAAACTCACCAAAATGTCAGTTTAGGGTCCAATGGGATGGATTGGGTGCGTTCATTGAGAAAAATTCTAATGCGACTTCGTGGCACAAACTTTTGCACAAGTTCGGCCGGTTTTGCACCGAGTTTCGTAAGGCAACCAAACGGTCCCGAATGCACCCAAATAGTACAAAACGCACCAAAACGTCTGTTTAGGATCCAATGTGGTGGATTGGGTCCGTTCGTTGCGAAAAATACCGATGCGGCTTCGGGGAAAGAACTTTTGCACTAGTTCGGTCTGTTTTGCACCGAGTTTCGTACGGCAACCAAACGGCCCCGAATGCACACAAATAGTATGAAACGCCACAAAACATTAGTTTAGGGTCCTATGGGGTGGATCGGGTGCGTTCGTGCGAAAAATTCCGACGCGACTTCGTGGCACAAACATATGCACTACTTCGGCTCGTTTTACACCGAGTTTCGTAAGGCAACCAAACAGTCCCGAATGCACCCGAATAGTACAAAACACACCAAAATCTCAGTTTAGGATCCAATGTGGTGGATTGGGTGCATTCGTTGCGTAAAATTCTGATGCGACTTCGGGGCACGAACTTTTGCACAAGTTCGGCCCGTTTTGCACCGAGTTTCGTAAGGCAAGCAAATAGACCTGAATGCACCCAAATAGTACGAAACGCAACAAAACATCAGTTTAGGGTCCAATGGGGTGGATTGGGTGCGTTTGTTGAGAAAAACTCCAACGCAACTTCATGGCACGAACTTTTGCACTAGTTCGGCCCATTTTGCACCGAGTTTTGTATGGCAAGCAAACGTCCCGACTGCACCCAAATAGTATGGAACGCACCAAAACGCCAGTTTAGGTTCCAATGGGGTGGATTGGGTGCGTTTGTGTGAAAAATTCTGACGCGACTTCGTGGCAAGAACTTTTGCACTACTTCGGCCCCTTTTGCACCGAGTTTCGTAAGGCAACCAAATGGTCCCGAATGCACCCAAATAGTACGAAATGCACCAAAACATCAGTTTAGGGTCCAATGGGGTGGATCGGGTGCCATCATTGTGAAAAATTCCAATGCTACTTCGTGGCACGAACTTTTCCACTAGTTCGGCCCGTTTTGCACCGAGTTTCGTAAGGCAAGCAAATAGACCTGAATGCACCCAAATAGTTCGAAACGCAACAAAACGTCAGTTTAGGGTCCAATGGGGTGGATTGGGTGCGTTTGTTGAGAAAAACTCCAACGCACCTTCATGGCACGAACTTTTGCACTAGTTCGGCCCATTTTGCACCGAGTTTCGTATGGCAAGCAAACGTCCCGACTGCACCCAAACAGTACGGAACGCACCAAAACGCCAGTTTGGGTTCCAATGGGGTGGATTGGGTGCGTTTGTTTGAAAAATTCCGACGCGACTTCGTGGCATGAACTTTTGCACTACTTCGGCCCGTTTTGCACCGAGTTTCGTAAGGCAACCAAACGGTCCCGAATGCATCCAAATAGTATGAAATGCACCAAAACATCAGTTTAGGGTCCAATGGGGTGGATCGGGTGCCATCATTGTGAAAAATTCCAATGCTACTTCGTGGCACGAACTTTTGCACTAGTTCGGCCCGTTTTGCTCCGAGTTTTGTAAGGCAACTAAACTGTCCCGAATGAACCCAAATAGAACAAAATGCACCAAAACGTCAGGTTGGGGTCCAATGGGGCGGATCGGGTGCGTTCGTTGCGAAAAATTCCGACGCGACTTCGTGGCACGAACTTTTAAGGTAATTCGGCCCGTTTTGCACCGAGTTCCGTAAGGCAACCAAAAAGTCCCGAATGCATCCAAATAGTACAAAACGCACCAAAATGTCAGTTTAGGGTCCAATGGGGTGGATTGAGTGTGTTCATTGTGAAAAATTCCGACACGACTTCGTGGCACGAATTTTTGCACTAGCTCGGCCCGTTTTGCACTGAGGTTCGTAAGGCAACCAAACGATCCCGAATGCACCCAAATAGTACGAAACGCACCAAAACGTCAGTTTATGGTGCAACGGGGTGGATTGGATGCGTTCGTTGTGAAAAATTCCGACGCGACTTCGTGGCACAAACTTTTGCACTACTTCGTCCCGTTTTACACCTAGTTTCGTAAGGCAACCAAACGGTCCCGAATGCACCCAAATAGTACAAAACGCACCAAAACGTCTGTTTAGGATCCAATGTGGTGGATTGGGTGCGTTCGTTGCGAAAAATTCCGATGCGACTTCGGGGCACGAACTTTTGCACTAGTTCGGTCCGTTTTGCACCGAGTTTCGTACGGCAACCAAACGGCCCCGAATGCACACAAATAGTATGAAACGCCCCAAAACATTAGTTTAGGGTCCAATGGGGTGGATCGGGTGCGTTCGTTGCGAATAATTCCAGCGCGAATTCGTGGCACGAACTTTTGGACTAGTTCGGCCTGTTTTGCACCGGGTTTCGTAAGGCAATCAAATAGTCCCGAATGCACCAAAGTAGTATGAAACGCCCCAAAACGACAGTTTAGGGTCCAATGGGGTGGATTTGGTGCGTTCGTTGAGAAAAATTCTGACGCGCCTTCGTGGCACGAACTTTTGCACTAGTTCGGCCCGTTTTGCACCGAGTTTCGTAAGGCAAGCAAACGTCCCGAATGCACCAAAACAGTACGAAACGCACCAAAACTTCAGTTTAAAGTCCAATGGGGTCGATTGGGTGCGTTCATGTGAAACATTCCGACGCGACTTCGTGGCACGAACTTTTGCACTAGTTCGGCCCGATTGCACCGAGTTTCGTAAGGCAAGCAAACGTCCCGAATGCACACAAACAGTACCAAATGCACCAAAATGTCAGTTTAGGGTCCAATGGGGTGCATTGGGTGCGTTCGTGCAAAAAATTCCGACGCGACTTCGTGGCACAAACATATGCACTATTTCGGCTCGTTTTGCACCGAGTTTCGTAAGGCAACCAAACGATCCCAAATGCACCCAAATAGAACAAAACACACCAAAATCTCAGTTTAGGATCCAATGTTGTGGATTGGGTGCTTTCGTTGCAAAAAATTCTGATGCGACTTCGGGGCACGAACATTTGCACTAGTTCGGTCCGTTTTGCACCGAGTTTCTTAAGGCAACCGAACGGCCCCGAATGCAAACAAATAGTATGAAACGCCCCAAAACATCAGTCTAGGGTCCAATGGGGTGGATCAGGTGCGTTCTTCGCAAAAAATTTCGACGCGACTTCGTGGCACAAACTTTTGGACTAGTTCGGCCCGTTTTGCATCGGGTTTGGTAAGGCAATCAAATAGTCCCGAATTCACCCAAATAGTTCGAAACGCACCAAAACGTCAGTTTTGGATCCAATGGGGTGGATTGGGTGTGTTCGTTGAGAAAACTTCTGACGCGACTTCGTGGCACAAACTTTTGCACTAGTTCGGCCCGTTTTGCACCGAGTTTCGTAAGGCAACTAAACGGTGCCAAATGCACCCAAATAGTACAAAAACGCACCAAAATATCAGTTTAGGGTCCAATGGGGTGGATTGGTTGCGTTCGTTGTGAAAAATTCCGACGTGACTTCGTGGCACAAACTTTTGTACTACTTCGTTCTATTTTGCATCGAGTTTCGTAAGGCAACCAAACGGTCCCGAATGCACCCAAATAGTGCAAAACGGACCAAAACGTCAGTTTAAGGTCCAATGGTGTGGATTGAATACGTTCGTTGTGAAAAATTCTGACGCAACTTCGTGGCACGAATTTTTGCACTAGCTCGGCCCGTTTTGCACTGAGTTTCGTAAGACAACCAAACGATCCCGAATGCACCCAAATAGTACGAAACGCACCAAAATGTCAATTTACGGTGCAATGGGGTGGATCGGATGCGTTCGTTGTGAAAAATTCCGAAGCGACTTCGTGGCACAAACTTTTGCACTACTTCGGCCCGTTTTCCACTGAGTTTCGTAAGGCAACCAAACGGCCCCAAATGCACCCAAATAGTACAAAACGCACCAAAACGTTAGTTTATCATCCAATGTAGTGGATTGGGTGCGTCCGTTGCGAAAAATTCCGATGCAACTTCGGGGCACGAACTTTTGCACTAGTTCGGTCCGTTTTGCACCGAGTTTCGTAAAGCAACCAAACAGCCCCGAATGCACACAAATAGTATGAAACGCCCCAAAACATCATTTTAGGGTCCAATGGGGTGGATCGGGTGCGTTCGTTGCGAAAAATTCCGACGCGACTTCGTGGCACGACCTTTTGGACTAGTTCGGCCTGTTTTGCATCGGGTTTCGTAAGGCAATCAAATAGTCCCGAATGCACCCAAATAGTACGAAATGCACCAAAACGTCAGTTTAGGGTAAAATGGGGTAGATTGGGTGCATTCATGTAAAACATTCCGACGCGACTTCGTGGCACGAACTTTTGCACTAGTTCGGCCCGTTTTGCACCGAGTTTCGTAAGGCAAGCAAACGTCCCGAATGCACCAAAATAGTTCCAAATGCACCAAAACGTCAGTTTAGAGTCCAATGGGGTGGATTGGGTGCGTTCGTGCGAAAAATTCCGACGCGACTTCGTGGCACAAACATATGCACTACTTCGGCTCGTTTTACACCGAGTTTCGTAAGGCAACCAAACAGTCCCGAATGCACCCGAATAGTACAAAACACACCAAAATCTCAGTTTAGGATCCAATGTGGTGGATTGGGTGCATTCGTTGCGTAAAATTCTGATGCGACTTCGGGGCACGAACTTTTGCACAAGTTCGGCCCGTTTTGCACCGAGTTTCGTAAGGCAAGCAAATAGACCTGAATGCACCCAAATAGTACGAAACGCAACAAAACATCAGTTTAGGGTCCAATGGGGTGGATTGGGTGCGTTTGTTGAGAAAAACTCCAACGCAACTTCATGGCACGAACTTTTGCACTAGTTCGGCCCATTTTGCACCGAGTTTTGTATGGCAAGCAAACGTCCCGACTGCACCCAAATAGTATGGAACGCACCAAAACGCCAGTTTAGGTTCCAATGGGGTGGATTGGGTGCGTTTGTGTGAAAAATTCCGACGCGACTTCGTGGCAAGAACTTTTGCACTACTTCGGCCCGTTTTGCACCGAGTTTCGTAAGGCAACCAAATGGTCCCGAATGCACCCAAATAGTACGAAATGCACCAAAACATCAGTTTAGGGTCCAATGGGGTGGATCGGGTGCCATCATTGTGAAAAATTCCAATGCTACTTCGTGGCACGAACTTTTGCACTAGTTCGGCCCGTTTTGCTCCGAGTTTTGTAAGGCAACCAAACTGTCCCGAATGAACCCAAATAGAACAAAATGCACCAAAACGTCAGGTTGGGGTCCAATGGGGCGGATCGGGTGCGTTCGTTGCGAAAAATTCCGACGCGACTTCGTGGCACGAACTTTTAAGGTAATTCGGCCCGTTATGCACCGAGTTCCGTAAGGCAACCAAAAAGTCCCGAATGCATCCAAATAGTACAAAACGCACCAAAATGTCAGTTTAGGGTCCAATGGGGTGGATTGAGTGTGTTCATTGTGAAGAATTCCGACACGACTTCGTGGCACGAATTTTTGCACTAGCTCGGCCCGTTTTGCACTGAGGTTCGTAAGGCAACCAAACGATCCCGAATGCACCCAAATAGTACAAAACGCACCAAAATGTCAGTTTATGGTGCAACGGGGTGGATCGGATGCATTCGTTGTGAAAAATTCCGACGCGACATCGTGGCACAAACTTTTGCACTACTTCGTCCCGTTTTACACCTAGTTTCGTAAGGCAACCAAACGGTCCCGAATGCACCCAAATAGTACAAAACGCACCAAAACGTCTGTTTAGGATCCAATGTGGTGGATTGGGTGCTTTCGTTGCGAAAAATTCCGATGCGACTTTGGGGCACGAACTTTTGCACTAGTTCGGTCTGTTTTGCACCGAGTTTCGTACGGCAACCAAACGGCCCCGAATGCACACAAATAGTATGAAACGCCGCAAAACATTAGTTTAGGGTCCAATGGGGTGGATCGGGTGCGTTCGTTGCGAAAAATTCCAGCGCGAATTCGTGGCACGAACTTTTGGACTAGTTCGGCCCGTTTTGCACCGGGTTTCGTAAGGCAATCAAATAGTCCCGAATGCACCCAAGTAGTATGAAACGCACCAAAACGTCAGTTTAGGATCCAATGGGGTCCATTGGGTGCGTTCGTGTGAAACATTCCGACGCGACTTCGTGGCACGAACTTTTGCACTAGTTCGGCCCGATTGCACCGAGTTTCGTAACACAAGCAAACGTCCCGAATGCACACAAACAGTACCAAATGCACCAAAATGTCAGTTTAATGTCCAATGTGGTGGATTGGGTGCGTTCGTGCGAAAAATTCCGACGCGACTTTGTGGCACAAACTTTTGCACTACTTCGGCCCGTTTTGCACCGAGTTTCGTAAGGCAACCAAACGGTCCCAAATGCACCCAAATAGTACAAAACACACCAAAACCTCAGCTTAGGATCCAATGTGGTGGATTGGGTGCGTTCGTTGCGAAAAATTCTGATGAAACTTCGGGGCACGAACATTTGCACTAGTTCGGTCCGTTTTGCACCGAGTTTCGTAAGGCAACCGAATGGCCCCGAATACACACAAATAGTACGAAACACCCCAAAACATCAGTTTAGGGTCCAATGGGGTGGATCGGGTCCGTTCGTCGCGAAAAATTCCGACGCGACTTCATGGCACGAACTTTTGGACTAGTTCGGCCCGTTTTGCATCGGGTTTCGTAAGGCAATCAAATAGTCCCGAATGCACCCAAATAGTTCGAAACTCACCAAAATGTCAGTTTAGGGTCCAATGGGATGGATTGGGTGCGTTCATTGAGAAAAATTCTGATGCGACTTCGTGGCACAAACTTTTGCACAAGTTCGGCCGGTTTTGCACCGAGTTTCGTAAGGCAACCAAACGGTCCCGAATGCACCCAAATAGTACAAAACGCACCAAAACGTCTGTTTAGGATCCAATGTGGTGGATTGGGTCCGTTCGTTGCGAAAAATACCGATGCGGCTTCGGGGAAAGAACTTTTGCACTAGTTCGGTCTGTTTTGCACCGAGTTTCGTACGGCAACCAAACGGCCCCGAATGCACACAAATAGTATGAAACGCCACAAAACATTAGTTTAGGGTCCTATGGGGTGGATCGGGTGCATTCGTTGCGAAAAATTCCGACGCGAATTCGTGGCACGAACTTTTGCACTACTTCGGCCCGTTTTGCACCGGGTATCGTAAGGTAATCAAATAGTCCCGAATGCACCCAAGAAGTATGAAACGCACCAAAACAATAGTTTAGGGTCCAATGTGGTGGATTGGGTGCGTTCGTTGAGAAAAATTCTGACGCGCCTTCGTGGCACGAACTTTTGCACTAGTTCGGCCCGTTTTGCCCCGAGTTTCGTAAGGCAAGCAAACGTCCCGAATGCACCAAAACAATACGAAATGCACCAAAACTTCAATTTAGGGTCCAATGGGGTCGATTGGGTGCATTCGTGTGAAACATTCCGACGCGACTTCGTGGCACGAACTTTTGCACTAGCTCGTCCGGTTTTGCACTGACTTTCGTAAGGCAACCAAACGGTCCCGAATGAACCCAAATAGTACGAAACACACCGAAACGTCAGTTTAGGGTCCAATGGGATGGATTGGGTGTGTTCATTGAGAAAAATTCTGATGCAACTTCGTGGCACAAACTTTTGCACAAGTTCGGCCCGTTTTGCACCGAGTTTCGTAAGGCAACAAAACAGTCCCGAATGCACCCAAATAGTACATAAACGCACCAAAACGTCAGTTTAGGGTCCAATGGGGTGGATTGGGTGCGTTCGTTGTGAAAAATTCCGACACGACTTCGTGGCACAAACTTTTGCACTACTTCGGCCCGTTTTCCACCGAGTTTCGTAAAGCAACTAAACGGTCCCGAATGCACCCAAATAGTACAAAAACGCACCGAAACGTCTGTTTAGGATCCAATGTGGTGGATTGGGTGCGTTCGTTGCGAAAAATTCTGATGTGACTTCGGGGCACGAACTTTTGCACTAGTTCGGTCTGTTTTGCACCGAATTTCGTAAGGCAACCAAACGGCCCCGAATACACATGAATAGTACGAAATGCCCCAAAACATCAGTTTAGGGTCCAATGGGGTGGATAGGGTGCATTCGTTGCGAAAAATTCCGACGCGACTTCGTGGCACGAACTTTTGGACTAGTTCGGCCCGTTTTGCACCGAGTTTCGTAACGCAACCAAACGGTCCCGAATGTACCCAAATAGTACGAAACGCACCAAAACGTCAGTTTAGGGTCCAATGGGGTGGATTGGGTGCATTCGTTGAGAAAAATTCTGATGCAACTTTGTGGCAGAAACTTTTGCACAAGTTCGGCCCGATTTGCACCGTGTTTCGTAAGGCAACCAAACGGTCCCGAATGCACCCAAATAGTAAAAAAACGCACCAAAACGTCAGTTTAGGATCCAATGGGGAGGATTGGGTACGTTCGTTGCGAAAAAATCTGATGCAACTTCAGGGCACAAACTTTTGCACTAGTTTGGTCCGTTTTGCACCGAGTTTCGTAAGGCAACCAAACGGCCCCGAATGCACATGAATAGTATGAAACGCCCCAAAACATCAGTTTAGGGTCCAATGGGGTGGATCGGGTGCGTTCGTCGCGAAAAATTCCGACGCGACTTTGTGGCACGAACTTTTGGACTAGTACGACCTGTTTTGCATCAGGTTTTGCAAGGCAGTCAAATAGTTCCGAATGCACCCAAATAGTTCAAAACGCACCAAAACGTCAGTTTAGGGTCCAATGGGGTGGATTGGGTATGTTTATTGAGAAAAATTCTGACGCGACTTCGTGGCACAAACTTTTGCACTACTTCGGCCCATTTTACACCGAGTTTCGTAAGGGATCCAAACGGTCCCGAATGCACCCAAATAGTACAAAACGCACCAAAACGTCTATTTAGGATCCAATGTGGTGGATTGGGTGCATTTGTTGTGAACAATTCCGATGCGACTTCGGATCACGAACTTTTTCACTAGTTCGGTCCGTTTTGCACCGAGTTTCGTAAGGCAACCAAATGGCCCCGAATGCACACAAATAGTATGAAACGCCCCTAAACATCAGTTTAGGGTCCAATGGGTTGGATCGGGTGCGTTCGTTGCGAAAAATTCCGACGCGACTTCGTGGCACGAACTTTTGGACTACTTCGGCCCGTTTTGCATCAGGTTTGGCAAGGTAGTCAAACGGTCCCGAATGCACCCAAATAGTACAAAAACGCACCGAAATGTCAGTTTAGGATCCAATGTGGTGGATTGGGTGCATTCGTTGCGAAAAATTCTGATGTGACTTCGGGGCACGAACTTTTGCACTAGTTCGGTCTGTTTTGCACCGAGTTTCGTAAGGCAACCAAACGGCCCCGAATACACATGAATAGTACGAAACGCCCCAAAACATCAGTTTAGGGTCCAATGGGGTGGATAGGGTGCATTCGTTGCGAAAAATTCCGACGCGACTTCGTGGCACGAACTTTTGGACTAGTTCGGCCCGTTTTGCACCGAGTTTCGTTACGCAACCAAACGGTCCCGAATGTACCCAAATAGTACGAAACGCACCAAAACGTCAGTTTAGGGTCCAATGGGGTGGATTGGGTGCATTCGTTGAGAAAAATTCTGATGCAACTTTGTGGCAGAAACTTTTGCACAAGTTCGGCCCGATTTGCACCGAGTTTCGTAAGGCAACCAAACGGTCCCGAATGCACCCAAATAGTAAAAAAACGCACCAAAACGTCAGTTTAGGATCCAATGGGGTGGATTGGGTACGTTCGTTGCGAAAAAAATCTGATGCGACTTCAGGGCACAAACTTTTGCACTAGTTTGGTCCGTTTTGCACCGAGTTTCGTAAGGCAACCAAACGGCCCCGAATGCACATGAATAGTATGAAACACCCCAAAACATCAGTTTAGGGTCCAATGGGGTGGATCGGGTGCGTTCGTCGCGAAAAATTCCGACGCGACTTTGTGGCACGAACTTTTGGACTAGTACGACCCGTTTTGCATCAGGTTTTGCAAGGCAGTCAAATAGTTCCGAATGCACCCAAATAGTTCAAAACGCACCAAAACGTCAGTTTAGGGTCCAATGGGGTGGATTGGGTACGTTTATTGAGAAAAATTCTGACGCGACTTCGTGGCACAAACTTTTGCACTACTTCGGCCCATTTTACACCGAGTTTCGTAAGGGATCCAAACGGTCCCGAATGCACCCAAATAGTACAAAACGCACCAAAACATCTATTTAGGATCCAATGTGGTGGATTGGGTGCATTTGTTGTGAACAATTCCGATGCGACTTCGGATCACGAACTTTTTCACTAGTTCGGTCCGTTTTGCACCGAGTTTCGTAAGGCAACCAAATGGCCCCGAATGCACACAAATAGTATGAAACGCCCCTAAACATCAGTTTAGGGTCCAATGGGTTGGATCGGGTGCGTTCGTTGCGAAAAATTCCGACGCGACTTCGTGGCACGAACTTTTGGACTACTTCGGCCCGTTTTGCATCAGGTTTGGCAAGGTAGTCAAACGGTCCCGAATGCACCCAAATAGTACAAAAACGCACCGAAATGTCAGTTTAGGATCCAATGTGGTGGATTGGGTGCGTTCGTGCGAAAAATTCCGACGCGACTTCGTGGCACAAACATATGCACTACTTCGGCTCGTTTTACACCGAGTTTCGTAAGGCAACCAAACGGTCCCGAATGCACCCGAATAGTACAAAACACACCAAAATCTCAGTTTAGGATCCAATGTGGTGGATTGGGTGCATTCGTTGCGTAAAATTCTGATGCGACTTCGGGGCACGAACTTTTGCACAAGTTCGGCCCGTTTTGCACCGAGTTTCGTAAGGCAAGCAAATAGACCTGAATGCACCCAAATAGAACGAAACGCAACAAAACGTCAGTTTAGGGTCCAATGGGGTGGATTGGGTGCGTTTGTTGAGAAAAACTCCAACGCAACTTCATGGCACGAACTTTTGCACTAGTTCGGCCCATTTTGCACCGAGTTTTGTATGGCAAGCAAACGTCCCGACTGCACCCAAATAGTACCGAACGCACCAAAACGCCAGTTTAGGTTCCAATGGGGTGGATTGGGTGCGTTTGTGTGAAAAATTCCGACGCGACTTCGTGGCAAGAACTTTTGCACTACTTCGGCCCGTTTTGCACCGAGTTTCGTAAGGCAACCAAATGGTCCCGAATGCACCCAAATAGTACGAAATGCACCAAAACATCAGTTTAGGGTCCAATGGGGTGGATCGGGTGCCATCATTGTGAAAAATTCCAATGCTACTTCGTGGCACGAACTTTTGCACTAGTTCGGCCCGTTTTGCTCCGAGTTTTGTAAGGCAACCAAACTGTCCCGAATGAACCCAAATAGAACAAAATGCACCAAAACGTCAGGTTGGGGTCCAATGGGGCGGATCGGGTGCGTTCGTTGCGAAAAATTCCGACGCGACTTCGTGGCACGAACTTTTAAGGTAATTCGGCCCGTTATGCACCGAGTTCCGTAAGGCAACCAAAAAGTCCCGAATGCATCCAAATAGTACAAAACGCACCAAAATGTCAGTTTAGGGTCCAATGGGGTGGATTGAGTGTGTTCATTGTGAAGAATTCCGACACGACTTCGTGGCACGAATTTTTGCACTAGCTCGGCCCGTTTTGCACTGAGGTTCGTAAGACATACAAACGATCCCGAATGCACCCAAATAGTACAAAACGCACCAAAATGTCAGTTTATGGTGCAACGGGGTGGATCGGATGCATTCGTTGTGAAAAATTCCGACGCGACTTCGTGGCACAAACTTTTGCACTACTTCGTCCCGTTTTACACCTAGTTTCGTAAGGCAACCAAACGGTCCCGAATGCACCCAAATAGTACAAAACGCACCAAAACGTCTGTTTAGGATCCAATGTGGTGGATTGGGTGCTTTCGTTGCGAAAAATTCCGATGCGACTTCGGGGCACGAACTTTTGCACTAGTTCGGTCTGTTTTGCACCGAGTTTCGTACGGCAACCAAACGGCCCCGAATGCACACAAATAGTATGAAACGCCCCAAAACATTAGTTTAGGGTCCAATGGGGTGGATCGGGTGCGTTCGTTGCGAAAAATTCCAGCGCGAATTCGTGGCACGAACTTTTGGACTAGTTCGGCCCGTTTTGCACCGGGTTTCGTAAGGCAATCAAATAGTCCCGAATGCACCCAAGTAGTATGAAACGCACCAAAACGTCAGTTTAGGGTCCAATGGGGTCGATTGGGTGCGTTCGTGTGAAACATTCCGACGCGACTTCGTGGCACGAACTTTTGCACTAGTTCGGCCCGATTGCACCGAGTTTCGTAACACAAGCAAACGTCCCGAATGCACACAAACAGTACCAAATGCACCAAAATGTCAGTTTAATGTCCAATGTGGTGGATTGGGTGCGTTCGTGCGAAAAATTCCGACGCGACTTTGTGGCACAAACTTTTGCACTACTTCGGCCCGTTTTGCACCGAGTTTCGTAAGGCAACCAAACGGTCCCAAATGCACCCAAATAGTACAAAACACACCAAAACCTCAGCTCAGGATCCAATGTGGTGGATTGGGTGCGTTCGTTGCGAAAAATTCTGATGAAACTTCGGGGCACGAACATTTGCACTAGTTCGGTCCGTTTTGCACCGAGTTTCGTAAGGCAACCGAATGGCCCCGAATACACACAAATAGTACGAAACACCCCAAAACATCAGTTTAGGGTCCAATGGGGTGGATCGGGTCCGTTCGTCGCGAAAAATTCCGACGCGACTTCATGGCACAAACTTTTGGACTAGTTCGGCCCGTTTTGCATCGGGTTTCGTAAGGCAATCAAATAGTCCCGAATGCACCCAAATAGTTCGAAACTCACCAAAATGTCAGTTTAGGGTCCAATGGGATGGATTAGGTGCGTTCATTGAGAAAAATTCTGATGCGACTTCGTGGCACAAACTTTTGCACAAGTTCGGCCGGTTTTGCACCGAGGTTCGTAAGGCAACCAAACGGTCCCGAATGCACCCAAATAGTACAAAACGCACCAAAACGTCTGTTTAGGATCCAATGTGGTGGATTGGGTCCGTTCGTTGCGAAAAATACCGATGCGACTTCGGGGAAAGAACTTTTGCACTAGTTCGGTCTGTTTTGCACCGAGTTTCGTATGGCAACCAAACGGCCCCGAATGCACACAAATAGTATGAAACGCCACAAAACATTAGTTTAGGGTCCTATGGGGTGGATCGGGTGCATTCGTTGCGAAAAATTCCGACGCGAATTCGTGGCACGAACTTTTGCACTACTTCGGCCCGTTTTGCACCGGGTATCGTAAGGTAATCAAATAGTCCCGAATGCACCCAAGAAGTATGAAACGCACCAAAACAATAGTTTAGGGTCCAATGTGGTGGACTGGGTGCGTTCGTTGAGAAAAATTCTGACGCGCCTTCGTGGCACGAACTTTTGCACTAGTTCGGCCCGTTTTGCCCCGAGTTTCGTAAGGCAAGCAAACGTCCCGAATGCACCAAAACAATATGAAATGCACCAAAACTTCAATTTAGGGTCCAATGGGGTCGATTGGGTGCATTCGTGTGAAACATTCCGACGCGACTTCGTGGCACGAACTTTTGCACTAGCTCGTCCGGTTTTGCACTGACTTTCGTAAGGCAACCAAACGGTCCCGAATGAACCCAAATAGTACGAAACACACCAAAACGTCAGTTTAGGGTCCAATGGGATGGATTGGGTGTGTTCATTGAGAAAAATTCTGATGCAACTTCGTGGCACAAACTTTTGCACAAGTTCGGCCCGTTTTGCACCGAGTTTCGTAAGGCAACAAAACAGTCCCGAATGCACCCAAATAGTACATAAACGCACCAAAACGTCAGTTTAGGGTCCAATGGGGTGGATTGGGTGCGTTCGTTGTGAAAAATTCCGACACGACTTCGTGGCACAAACTTTTGCACTACTTCGGCCCGTTTTCCAGCGAGTTTCGTAAAGCAACTAAACGGTCCCCGAATGCACCCAAATAGTACAAAAACGCACCGAAACGTCTGTTTAGGATCCAATGTGGTGGATTGGGTGCGTTCGTTGCGAAAAATTCTGATGTGACTTCGGGGCACGAACTTTTGCACTAGTTCGGTCTGTTTTGCACCGAATTTCGTAAGGCAACCAAACGGCCCCGAATACACATGAATAGTACGAAATGCCCCAAAACATCAGTTTAGGGTCCAATGGGGTGGATAGGGTGCATTCGTTGCGAAAAATTCCGACGCGACTTCGTGGCACGAACTTTTGGACTAGTTCGGCCCGTTTTGCACCGAGTTTCGTAACGCAACCAAACGGTCCCGAATGTACCCAAATAGTACGAAACGCACCAAAACGTCAGTTTAGGGTCCAATGGGGTGGATTGGGTGCATTCGTTGAGAAACATTCTGATGCAACTTTGTGGCAGAAACTTTTGCACAAGTTCGGCCCGATTTGCACCGAGTTTCGTAAGGCAACCAAACGGTCCCGAATGCACCCAAATAGTAAAAAAACGCACCAAAACGTCAGTTTAGGATCCAATGGGGAGGATTGGGTACGTTCGTTGCGAAAAAATCTGTTGCAACTTCAGGGCACAAACTTTTGCACTAGTTTGGTCCGTTTTGCACCGAGTTTCGTAAGGCAACCAAACGGCCCCGAATGCACATGAATAGTATGAAACGCCCCAAAACATCAGTTTAGGGTCCAATGGGGTGGATCGGGTGCGTTCGTCGCGAAAAATTCCGACGCGACTTTGTGGCACGAACTTTTGGACTAGTACGACCCGTTTTGCATCAGGTTTTGCAAGGCAGTCAAATAGTTCCGAATGCACCCAAAGAGTTCAAAACGCACCAAAACGTCAGTTTAGGGTCCAATGGGGTGGATTGGGTACGTTTATTGAGAAAAATTCTGACGCGACTTCGTGGCACAAACTTTTGCACTACTTCGGCCCATTTTACACCGAATTTCGTAAGGGATCCAAACGGTCCAGAATGCACCCAAATAGTACAAAACGCACCAAAACGTCTATTTAGGATCCAATGTGGTGGATTGGGTGCATTTGTTGTGAACAATTCCGATGCGACTTCGGATCACGAACTTTTTCACTAGTTCGGTCCGTTTTGCACCGAGTTTCGTAAGGCAACCAAATGGCCCCGAATGCACACAAATAGTATGAAACGCCCCTAAACATCAGTTTAGGGTCCAATGGGTTGGATCGGGTGCGTTCGTTGCGAAAAATTCCGACGCGACTTCGTGGCACGAACTTTTGGACTACTTCGGCCCGTTTTGCATCAGGTTTGGCAAGGTAGTCAAACGGTCCCGAATGCACCCAAATAGTACAAAAACGCACCGAAATGTCAGTTTAGGATCCAATGTGGTGGATTGGGTGCGTTCGTTGCGAAAAATTCTGATGTGACTTCGGGGCACGAACTTTTGCACTAGTTCGGTCTGTTTTGCACCGAGTTTTGTAAGGCAACCAAACGGCCCCGAATACACATGAATAGTACGAAACGCCCCAAAACATCAGTTTAGGGTCCAATGGGGTGGATAGGGTGCATTCGTTGCGAAAAATTCCGACGCGACTTCGTGGCACGAACTTTTGGACTAGTTCGGCCCGTTTTGCACCGTGTTTCGTAACGCAACCAAACGGTCCCGAATGTACCCAAATAGTACGAAACGCACCAAAACGTCAGTTTAGGGTCCAAAGGGGTGGATTGGGTGCATTCGTTGAGAAAAATTCTGATGCAACTTTGTGGCAGAAACTTTTGCACAAGTTCGGCCCGATTTGCACCGAGTTTCGTAAGGCAACCAAACGGTCCCGAATGCACCCAAATAGTAAAAAAACGCACCAAAACATCAGTTTAGGATCCAATGGGGTGGATTGGGTACGTTCGTTGCGAAAAAATCTGATGCGACTTCAGGGCACAAACTTTTGCACTAGTTTGGTCCATTTTGCACCGAGTTTCGTAAGGCAACCAAACGGCCCCGAATGCACATGAATAGTATGAAACGCCCCAAAACATCAGTTTAGGGTCCAATGGGGTGGATCGGGTGCGTTCGTCGCGAAAAATTCCGACGCGACTTTGTGGCACGAACTTTTGGACTAGTACGACCCGTTTTGCATCAGGTTTTGCAAGGCATTCAAATAGTTCCGAATGCACCCAAATAGTTCAAAACGCACCAAAACGTCAGTTTAGGGTCCAATGGGGTGGATTGGGTACGTTTATTGAGAAAAATTCTGACGCGACTTCGTGGCACAAACTTTTGCACTACTTCGGCCCATTTTACACCGAGTTTCGTAAGGGATCCAAACGGTCCCGAATGCACCCAAATAGTACAAAACGCACCAAAACGTCTATTTAGGATCCAATGTGGTGGATTGGGTGCATTTGTTGTGAACAATTCCGATGCGACTTCGGATCACGAACTTTTTCACTAGTTCGGTCCGTTTTGCACCGAGTTTCGTAAGGCAACCAAATGGCCCCGAATGCACACAAATAGTATGAAACACCCCTAAACATCAGTTTAGGGTCCAATGGGTTGGATCGGGTGCGTTCGTTACGAAAAATTCCGACGCGACTTCGTGGCACGAACTTTTGGACTACTTCGGCCCGTTTTGCACCGGGTTTCGTAAGGCAATCAAATAGTCCCGAATGCACCCAAGTAGTATGAAACGCACCAAAACGTCAGTTTAGGGTCCAATGGGGTCGATTGGGTGCGTTCGTGTGAAACATTCCGACGCGACTTCGTGGCACGAACTTTTGCACTAGTTCGGCCCGATTGCACCGAGTTTCGTAACACAAGCAAACGTCCCGAATGCACACAAACAGTACCAAATGCACCAAAATGTCAGTTTAATGTCCAATGTGGTGGATTGGGTGCGTTCGTGCGAAAAATTCCGACGCGACTTTGTGGCACAAACTTTTGCACTACTTCGGCCCGTTTTGCACCGAGTTTCGTAAGGCAACCAAACGGTCCCAAATGCACCCAAATAGTACAAAACACACCAAAACCTCAGCTCAGGATCCAATGTGGTGGATTGGGTGCGTTCGTTGCGAAAAATTCTGATGAAACTTCGGGGCACGAACATTTGCACTAGTTCGGTCCGTTTTGCACCGAGTTTCGTAAGGCAACCGAATGGCCCCGAATACACACAAATAGTACGAAACACCCCAAAACATCAGTTTAGGGTCCAATGGGGTGGATCGGGTCCGTTCGTCGCGAAAAATTCCGACGCGACTTCATGGCACAAACTTTTGGACTAGTTCGGCCCGTTTTGCATCGGGTTTCGTAAGGCAATCAAATAGTCCCGAATGCACCCAAATAGTTCGAAACTCACCAAAATGTCAGTTTAGGGTCCAATGGGATGGATTAGGTGCGTTCATTGAGAAAAATTCTGATGCGACTTCGTGGCACAAACTTTTGCACAAGTTCGGCCGGTTTTGCACCGAGTTTCGTAAGGCAACCAAACGGTCCCGAATGCACCCAAATAGTACAAAACGCACCAAAACGTCTGTTTAGGATCCAATGTGGTGGATTGGGTCCGTTCGTTGCGAAAAATACCGATGCGACTTCGGGGAAAGAACTTTTGCACTAGTTCGGTCTGTTTTGCACCGAGTTTCGTATGGCAACCAAACGGCCCCGAATGCACACAAATAGTATGAAACGCCACAAAACATTAGTTTAGGGTCCTATGGGGTGGATCGAGTGCATTCGTTGCGAAAAATTCCGACGCGAATTCGTGGCACGAACTTTTGCACTACTTCGGCCCGTTTTGCACCGGGTATCGTAAGGTAATCAAATAGTCCCGAATGCACCCAAGAAGTATGAAACGCACCAAAACAATAGTTTAGGGTCCAATGTGGTGGACTGGGTGCGTTCGTTGAGAAAAATTCTGACGCGCCTTCGTGGCACGAACTTTTGCACTAGTTCGGCCCGTTTTGCCCCGAGTTTCGTAAGGCAAGCAAACGTCCCGAATGCACCAAAACAATACGAAATGCACCAAAACTTCAATTTAGGGTCCAATGGGGTCGATTGGGTGCATTCGTGTGAAACATTCCGACGCGACTTCGTGGCACGAACTTTTGCACTAGCTCGTCCGGTTTTGCACTGACTTTCGTAAGGCAACCAAACGGTCCCGAATGAACCCAAATAGTACGAAACACACCAAAACGTCAGTTTAGGGTCCAATGGGATGGATTGGGTGTGTTCATTGAGAAAAATTCTGATGCAACTTCGTGGCACAAACTTTTGCACAAGTTCGGCCCGTTTTGCACCGAGTTTCGTAAGGCAACAAAACAGTCCCGAATGCACCCAAATAGTACATAAACGCACCAAAACGTCAGTTTAGGGTCCAATGGGGTGGATTGGGTGCGTTCGTTGTGAAAAATTCCGACACGACTTCGTGGCACAAACTTTTGCACTACTTCGGCCCGTTTTCCAGCGAGTTTCGTAAAGCAACTAAACGGTCCCGAATGCACCCAAATAGTACAAAAACGCACCGAAACGTCTGTTTAGGATCCAATGTGGTGGATTGGGTGCGTTCGTTGCGAAAAATTCTGATGTGACTTCGGGGCACGAACTTTTGCACTAGTTCGGTCTGTTTTGCACCGAATTTCGTAAGGCAACCAAACGGCCCCGAATACACATGAATAGTACGAAATGCCCCAAAACATCAGTTTAGGGTCCAATGGGGTGGATAGGGTGCATTCGTTGCGAAAAATTCCGACGCGACTTCGTGGCACGAACTTTTGGACTAGTTCGGCCCGTTTTGCACCGAGTTTCGTAACGCAACCAAACGGTCCCGAATGTACCCAAATAGTACGAAACGCACCAAAACGTCAGTTTAGGGTCCAATGGGGTGGATTGGGTGCATTCGTTGAGAAACATTCTGATGCAACTTTGTGGCAGAAACTTTTGCACAAGTTCGGCCCGATTTGCACCGAGTTTCGTAAGGCAACCAAACGGTCCCGAATGCACCCAAATAGTAAAAAAACGCACCAAAACGTCAGTTTAGGATCCAATGGGGAGGATTGGGTACGTTCGTTGCGAAAAAATCTGTTGCAACTTCAGGGCACAAACTTTTGCACTAGTTTGGTCCGTTTTGCACCGAGTTTCGTAAGGCAACCAAACGGCCCCGAATGCACATGAATAGTATGAAACGCCCCAAAACATCAGTTTAGGGTCCAATGGGGTGGATCGGGTGCGTTCGTCGCGAAAAATTCCGACGCGACTTTGTGGCACGAACTTTTGGACTAGTACGACCCGTTTTGCATCAGGTTTTGCAAGGCAGTCAAATAGTTCCGAATGCACCCAAAGAGTTCAAAACGCACCAAAACGTCAGTTTAGGGTCCAATGGGGTAGATTGGGTACGTTTATTGAGAAAAATTCTGACGCGACTTCGTGGCACAAACTTTTGCACTACTTCGGCCCATTTTACACCGAATTTCGTAAGGGATCCAAACGGTCCAGAATGCACCCAAATAGTACAAAACGCACCAAAACGTCTATTTAGGATCCAATGTGGTGGATTGGGTGCATTTGTTGTGAACAATTCCGATGCGACTTCGGATCACGAACTTTTTCACTAGTTCGGTCCGTTTTGCACCGAGTTTCGTAAGGCAACCAAATGGCCCCCGAATGCACACAAATAGTATGAAACGCCCCTAAACATCAGTTTAGGGTCCAATGGGTTGGATCGGGTGCGTTCGTTGCGAAAAATTCCGACGCGACTTCGTGGCACGAACTTTTGGACTACTTCGGCCCGTTTTGCATCAGGTTTGGCAAGGTAGTCAAACGGTCCCGAATGCACCCAAATAGTACAAAAACGCACCGAAATGTCAGTTTAGGATCCAATGTGGTGGATTGGGTGCGTTCGTTGCGAAAAATTCTGATGTGACTTCGGGGCACGAACTTTTGCACTAGTTCGGTCTGTTTTGCACCGAGTTTTGTAAGGCAACCAAACGGCCCCGAATACACATGAATAGTACGAAACGCCCCAAAACATCAGTTTAGGGTCCAATGGGGTGGATAGGGTGCATTCGTTGCGAAAAATTCCGACGCGACTTCGTGGCACGAACTTTTGGACTAGTTCGGCCCGTTTTGCACCGTGTTTCGTAACGCAACCAAACGGTCCCGAATGTACCCAAATAGTACGAAACGCACCAAAACGTCAGTTTAGGGTCCAATGGGGTGGATTGGGTGCATTCGTTGAGAAAAATTCTGATGCAACTTTGTGGCAGAAACTTTTGCACAAGTTCGGCCCGATTTGCACCGAGTTTCGTAAGGCAACCAAACGGTCCCGAATGCACCCAAATAGTAAAAAAAACGCACCAAAACGTCAGTTTAGGATCCAATGGGGTGGATTGGGTACGTTCGTTGCGAAAAAAATCTGATGCGACTTCAGGGCACAAACTTTTGCACTAGTTTGGTCTGTTTTGCACCGAGTTTCGTAAGGCAACCAAACGGCTCCGAATGCACATGAATAGTATGAAACGCCCCAAAACATCAGTTTAGGGTCCAATGGGGTGGATCGGGTGCGTTCGTCGCGAAAAATTCCGACGCGACTTTGTGGCACGAACTTTTGGACTAGTACGACCCGTTTTGCATCAGGTTTTGCAAGGCAGTCAAATAGTTCCGAATGCACCCAAATAGTTCAAAACGCACCAAAACGTCAGTTTAGGGTCCAATGGGGTGGATTGGGTACGTTTATTGAGAAAAATTCTGACGCGACTTCGTGGCACAAACTTTTGCACTACTTCGGCCCATTTTACACCGAGTTTCGTAAGGGATCCAAACGGTCCCGAATGCACCCAAATAGTACAAAACGCACCAAAACGTCTATTTAGGATCCAATGTGGTGGATTGGGTGCATTTGTTGTGAACAATTCCGATGCGACTTCGGATCACGAACTTTTTCACTAGTTCGGTCCGTTTTGCACCGAGTTTCGTAAGGCAACCAAATGGCCCCGAATGCACACAAATAGTATGAAACACCCCTAAACATCAGTTTAGGGTCCAATGGGTTGGATCGGGTGCGTTCGTTACGAAAAATTCCGACGCGACTTCGTGGCACGAACTTTTGGACTACTTCGGCCCGTTTTGCATCAGGTTTGGCAAGGTAGTCAAACGGTCCCGAATGCACCCAAATAGTACAAAAACGCACCGAAATGTCAGTTTAGGATCCAATGTGGTGGATTGGGTGCGTTCGTTGCGAAAAATTCTGATGTGACTTCGGGGCACGAACTTTTGCACTAGTTCGGTCTGTTTTGCATCGGGTTTCGTAAGGCAACCAAACGGCCCCGAATACACATGAATAGTACGAAACGCCCCAAAACATCAGTTTAGGGTCCAATGGGGTGGATAGGGTGCATTCGTTGCGAAAAATTCCGACGCGACTTCGTGGCACGAACTTTTGGACTAGTTCGGCCCGTTTTGCACCGAGTTTCGTAACGCAACCAAACGGTCCCGAATGTACCCAAATAGTACGAAACGCACCAAAACGTCAGTTTAGGGTCCAATGGGGTGGATTGGGTGCATTCGTTGAGAAAAATTTCGACGCGCCTTCGTGGCACGAACTTTTGCTCAAGTTCGGTCCGTTTTGAACCGAGTTCCGTAAGGCAACCAAATGGCTCCGAATGCACACAAATAGTACGAAACGCCCCAAAATATCAGTATAGGGTCTAATGGGGTGGATCGGGTGCGTTCGTTGCGAAAAATTCCGAGGCGACTTCGTGGCACGAACTTTTGGACTACTTCGGCCCGTTTTGCATCAGGATGGGCAAGGCAGTCAAACGGTCCCGAATGCACCCAAATTGTACAAAACACACCAAAATCTTAGTTTAGGATCCAATTTGGTGGACTGGGTGCGTTCGTTGCGAAAAATTCTGATGTGAATTCGGGGCACGAACATTTGCACTAGTTCGGTCCGTTTTGCACCGAATTTCGTAAGGTAACCAAACGGCCCCGAATGCACACAAATAGTACGAAACGCCCCAAAACATCAGTTTAGGGTCCAATGGGGTGGATCGGGTGCGTTCGTCGTGAAAAATTCCGACGCGACTTCGTGGCACGAACTTTTGGACTAGTTCGGCCCGTTTTGCTTCGGGTTTCGTAAGGCAATCAAACTGTCCCGAATGCACCCAAATAGTTCGAAACGCACCAAAACGTCAGTTTGGGGTCCAATGAGGGGGATTGGGTGCATTCGTTGAGAAAAATTCTGATGCGACTTTGTGGCAGAAACTTTTGCACAAGTTCGGCCCGTTTTGCACCGAGTTTCGTAAGGTAACCAAACGGTCCCGAATGCACGCAAATAGTACAAGACACACCAAAATCTTAGTGTAGGATCCAATGTGGTGGATTGGGTGCGTACGTTGCGAAAAATTCTGATGCGAATTCGGGGCACGAACATTTGCTCTAGTTCGGTCCGTTTTGTACCGAGTTTCGTAAGGCAACCGAACGGCCCCGAATGCACACAAATAGTACGAAACGCCCCAAAGCATCAGTTTAGGGTCCAATGGGGTGGATCGGGTGCGTTCGTCGTGAAAAATTCCGACACGACTTCGTGGTACAAACTTTTGGACTAGTTCGGCCCGTTTTGCTTCGGGTTTAGTAAGGCAATCAAACAGTCCCGAATGCACCCAAATAGTTCGAAACGCACCAAAACGTCAGTTTGGGGTCCAATGAGGCGGATTGGGTGCATTTGTTGAGAAAAATTCTGATGCGACTTCGTGGCACAAACTTTTGCATAAGTTCGGCCCGTTTTGCACCGAGTTTCGTAAGGCAACCAAACGGTCCCGAATGCACCCAAATAGTACAAAACCGCACCAAAACATCAGTTTAGGGTCTAATGGGGTGGATTGGGTGCGTTCGTTGCGAAAAAATCTGATGCGACTTCGGGGCACAAACTTTTGCACTAGTTTGGTCAATTTTGCACCGAGTTTCGGAAGGCAACCAAACGGCCCCGAATGCACATGAATAGTATGAAACGCCCCAAAACATCAGTTTAGGGTCCAATGGGGTGGATCGGGTGCGTTCGTCGCGAAAAATTCTGACGCGACTTTGTGGCACGAACTTTTGGATTAATACGACCCGTTTTGCATCAGGTTTTCCAAGGCAAGCAAACGTCCCGAATGCACCCAAATAGTTCAAAACGCACCAAAACGTCAGTTTAGGGTCCAATGGGGTGGATAGGGTGCATTCGTTGAAAAAAATTCTGACGCGACTTCGTGGCACAAACTTTTGCACTAGTTCGGCCCGTTTTACACCGAGTTTCGTAAGGCAACCAAACGGTCCCGAATGCACCCAAATAGTACAAAATGCACCAAAACGTCAGTTTAGGATCCAATGTGGTGGATTGGGTGCGTTTGTTGCGAACAATTCCGATGCGACTTCTTGGCACGAACTTTTGCACTAGTTCGGTCCGTTTTGTACCGAGTTTCGTAAGGCAACCAAATGGCCCCGAATGCACACAAATAGTATGAAACGCCCCTAATCATCAGCTTAGGGTCCAATGGGGTGGATCGGGTGCGTTCGTTGCGAAAAATTCCGACGCGACCTCGTGGCACGAACTTTTGGACTAGTTCGGCCCGTTTTGCATCGGATTTTGTAAGGCAATCAAATAGTCCAAAATGCACACAAATAGTACGAAACGCCCCAAAGCATCACTTTAGGGTCCAATAGGGTGGATCGGGTGCGTTCGTCGCGAAAAATTCCGACGCGACTTCGTGGCACAAACTTTGGACTAGTTCGGCCCGTTTTGCATCGGGTTTTGTAAGGCAATCAAATAGTCCCAAATGCACCCAAATAGTACGAAACGCACCAAAACGTCAGTTTAGGGTCCAATGGGGTGGATTGGGTGCGTTCGTTGAGAAAATTTTCGACGCGCCTTCGTGGCACGAACTTTTGCACAAGTTCGGTCCGTTTTGAACCGAGTTCCGTAAGGCAACCAAATGGCTCCGAATGCACACAAATAGTACAAAATGCCCCAAAATATCAGTTTAGGGTCTAATCGGGTGGATCGGGTGCGTTCGTTGCGAAAAATTCCGACGCGACTTCGTGGCACGAACTTTTGCACTAGTTCGGCCCGTTTTGCACCGAGTTTCGTAAGGCAAGCAAACAGTCCCGAATGCACCCAAACAGTACGAAACACACCAAAACTTCAGTTTAGAGTCCAATGGGGTAGATTGGGTGCGTTCATGTGAAACATTCCGACGCAACTTCGTGGCATGAACTTTTGCACTAGTTCGGCCCGTATTGCACCGAGTTTCGTAAGGCAAGCAAACGTCCCGAATGCACCCAAACAGTACCAAATGCACCAAAATGTCAGTTTAGGGTCAAATGGGGTGGATTGGGTGCGTTCGTGCGAAAAATTCCGACGCGACTTCGTGGCATAAACATATGCACTTCTTCGGCCCGTTTTGCACCGAGTTTCGTAAGGTAACCAAACGGTCCCGAATGCACCCAAATAGTACAAGACACACCAAAATCTTAGTTTAGGATCCAATGTGGTGCATTGGGTGCGTTTGTTGCGAAAAATTCTGATGCAAATTCGGGGCACGAACATTTGCTCTAGTTCGGTCCGTTTTGCACCGAGTTTCGTAAGGCAACCGAACGGCCCCGAATGCACACAAATAGTACGAAACGCCCCAAAACATCAGTTTAGTGTCCAATGGGGTGGATCGGGTGCGTTCATCGCGAAAAATTCCGACGCGACTTCGTGGCACGAACTTTTGGACTAGTTCAGCCCATTTTGCTTCGGGTTTCGTAAGGCAATCAAACAGTCCCGAATGCACCCAAATAGTTCGAAACGCACCAAAACGTCAGTTTGGGGTCCAATGAGGTGGATTGGGTGCGTTCGTTGAGAAATATTCTGATGCGACTTCGTGGCACAAACTTTTGCACAAGTTCGGCCCGTTTTGCACCGAGTTTCGTAAGGCAACCAAACGGTCCCGAATGCACCCAAGTAGTACAAAAACGCACCAAAACGTCAGTTTAGGGTCCAATGGGGTGGATTGGGTGCGTTCGTTATGAAAAAATCTGATGCGACTTCAGGGCACAAACTTTTGCACTAGTTTGGTCCGTTTTGCACCGAGTTTCGTAAGGCAACCAAACGGCCCCCGAATGCACATGAATAGTATGAAACGCCCCAAAACATCAGTTTAGGGTCCAATGGGGTGGATCGGGTGCGTTCGTCGTGAAAAATTCTGACGCGACTTTGTGGCACGAACTTTTGGACTAGTACGACCCGTTTTGCATCAGGTTTTGCAAGACAAGCAAACATCCCGAATGCACCCAAATAGTTCAAAACGCACCAAAACGTCAGTTTAGGGTCCAATGGGGTGGATTGGGTGCGTTCGTTGAGAAAAATTCTGACGCGACTTCGTGGCACAAACTTTTGCACTACTTCGGCCCGTTTTACACCGAGTTTCGTAAGGCAACCAAACGGTCCCGAATGCACCCAAATAGTACAAAACGCACCAAAACGTCAGTTTAGGATCCAATGTGGTGGATTGGGTGCGTTTGTTGCGAACAATTCCGATGCGACTTCGGGGCACGAACTTTTGCAGTAGTTCGGTTCGTTTTGCACCGAGTTTCGTAAGGCAACCAAATGGACCCGAATGCACATAAATAGTATGAAACGCCCCTAATCATTAGTTTAGGGTCCAATGGGGTGGATCGGGTGCGTTCGTTGCGAAAAATTCCGACGCGACTTCGTGGCACGAACTTTTGGACTAGTTCGGCTCGTTTTGCATTGGGTTTCGTAAGGCAATCAAATAGTCCCGAATGCACCCAAATAGTACGAAACGCACCAAAACGTCAGTTTAGGGTCCAATGGGGTGGATTGGGTGCGTTCGTTGAGAAAACTTTCGACGCGCCTTCGTGGCACGAACTTTTGCACAAGTTCGATCCATTTTGAACCGAGTTCCGTAAGGCAACCAAATGGCTCCGAATGCAAACAAATAGTACGAAATGCCCCAAAATATCAGTTTAGGGTCTAATCGGGTGGATCGGGTGCGTTCGTTGCGAAAAATTCTGACGCGCCTTCGTGGCACGAACTTTTGCACTAGTTCGGCCCGTTTTGCCCCGAGTTTCGTAAGGCAAGCAAACGTCCCGAATGCACCAAAACAATACGAAATGCACCAAAACTTCAATTTAGGGTCCAATGGGGTCGATTGGGTGCATTCGTGTGAAACATTCCGACGCGACTTCGTGGCACGAACTTTTGCACTAGCTCGTCCGGTTTTGCACTGACTTTCGTAAGGCAACCAAACGGTCCCGAATGAACCCAAATAGTACGAAACACACCAAAACGTCAGTTTAGGGTCCAATGGGATGGATTGGGTGTGTTCATTGAGAAAAATTCTGATGCAACTTCGTGGCACAAACTTTTGCACAAGTTCGGCCCGTTTTGCACCGAGTTTCGTAAGGCAACAAAACAGTCCCGAATGCACCCAAATAGTACATAAACGCACCAAAACGTCAGTTTAGGGTCCAATGGGGTGGATTGGGTGCGTTCGTTGTGAAAAATTCCGACACGACTTCGTGGCACAAACTTTTGCACTACTTCGGCCCGTTTTCCAGCGAGTTTCGTAAAGCAACTAAACGGTCCCGAATGCACCCAAATAGTACAAAAACACACCGAAACGTCTGTTTAGGATCCAATGTGGTGGATTGGGTGCGTTCGTTGCGAAAAATTCTGATGTGACTTCGGGGCACGAACTTTTGCACTAGTTCGGTCTGTTTTGCACCGAATTTCGTAAGGCAACCAAACGGCCCCGAATACACATGAATAGTACGAAATGCCCCAAAACATCAGTTTAGGGTCCATTGGGGTTGATAGGGTGCATTCGTTGCGAAAAATTCCGACGCGACTTCGTGGCACGAACTTTTGGACTGGTTCGGCCCGTTTTGCACCGAGTTTCGTAACGCAACCAAACGGTCCCGAATGTACCCAAATAGTACGAAACGCACCAAAACGTCAGTTTAGGGTCCAATGGGGTGGATTGGGTGCATTCGTTGAGAAACATTCTGATGCAACTTTGTGGCAGAAACTTTTGCACAAGTTCGGCCCGATTTGCACCGAGTTTCGTAAGGCAACCAAACGGTCCCGAATGCACCCAAATAGTAAAAAAAACGCACCAAAACGTCAGTTTAGGATCCAATGGGGAGGATTGGGTACGTTCGTTGCGAAAAAATCTGTTGCAACTTCAGGGCACAAACTTTTGCACTAGTTTGGTCCGTTTTGCACCGAGTTTCGTAAGGCAACCAAACGGCCCCGAATGCACATGAATAGTATGAAACGCCCCAAAACATCAGTTTAGGGTCCAATGGGGTGGATCGGGTGCGTTCGTCGCGAAAAATTCCGACGCAACTTTGTGGCACGAACTTTTGGACTAGTACGACCCGTTTTGCATCAGGTTTTGCAAGGCAGTCAAATAGTTCCGAATGCACCCAAAGAGTTCAAAACGCACCAAAACGTCAGTTTAGGGTCCAATGGGGTGGATTGGGTACGTTTATTGAGAAAAATTCTGACGCGACTTCGTGGCACAAACTTTTGCACTACTTCGGCCCATTTACACCGAATTTCGTAAGGGATCCAAACGGTCCAGAATGCACCCAAATAGTACAAAACGCACCAAAACGTCTATTTAGGATCCAATGTGGTGGATTGGGTGCATTTGTTGTGAACAATTCCGATGCGACTTCGGATCATGAACTTTTTCACTAGTTCGGTCCGTTTTGCACCGAGTTTCGTAAGGCAACCAAATGGCCCCGAATGCACACAAATAGTATGAAACGCCCCTAAACATCAGTTTAGGGTCCAATGGGTTGGATCGGGTGCGTTCGTTGCGAAAAATTCCGACGCGACTTCGTGGCACGAACTTTTGGACTACTTCGGCCCGTTTTGCATCAGGTTTGGCAAGGTAGTCAAACGGTCCCGAATGCACCCAAATAGTACAAAAAACGCACCGAAATGTCAGTTTAGGATCCAATGTGGTGGATTGGGTGCGTTCGTTGCGAAAAATTCTGATGTGACTTCGGGGCACGAACTTTTGCACTAGTTCGGTCTGTTTTGCACCGAGTTTTGTAAGGCAACCAAACGGCCCCGAATACACATGAATAGTACGAAACGCCCCAAAACATCAGTTTAGGGTCCAATGGGGTGGATAGGGTGCATTCGTTGCGAAAAATTCCGACGCGACTTCGTGGCACGAACTTTTGGACTAGTTCGGCCCGTTTTGCACCGTGTTTCGTAACGCAACCAAACGGTCCCGAATGTACCCAAATAGTACGAAACGCACCAAAACGTCTGTTTAGGGTCCAATGGGGTGGATTGGGTGCATTCGTTGAGAAAAATTCTGATGCAACTTTGTGGCAGAAACTTTTGCACAAGTTCGGCCCGATTTGCACCGAGTTTCGTAAGGCAACCAAACGGTCCCGAATGCACCCAAATAGTAAAAAAACGCACCAAAACGTCAGTTTAGGATCCAATGGGGTGGATTGGGTACGTTCGTTGCGAAAAAAATCTGATGCGACTTCAGGGCACAAACTTTTGCACTAGTTTGGTCCGTTTTGCACCGAGTTTCGTAAGGCAACCAAACGGCCCCGAATGCACATGAATAGTATGAAACGCCCCAAAACATCAGTTTAGGGTCCAATGGGGTGGATCGGGTGCGTTCGTCGCGAAAAATTCCGACGCGACTTTGTGGCACGAACTTTTGGACTAGTACGACCCGTTTTGCATCAGGTTTTGCAAGGCAGTCAAATAGTTCCGAATGCACCCAAATAGTTCAAAACGCACCAAAACGTCAGTTTAGGGTCCAATGGGGTGGATTGGGTACGTTTATTGAGAAAAATTCTGACGCGACTTCGTGGCACAAACTTTTGCACTACTTCGGCGCCCATTTACATACCGAGTTTTGTAAGGGATCCAAACGGTCCCGAATGCACCCAAATAGTACAAAACGCACCAAAACGTCTATTTAGGATCCAATGTGGTGGATTGGGTGCATTTGTTGTGAACAATTCCGATGCGACTTCGGATCACGAACTTTTTCACTAGTTCGGTCCGTTTTGCACCGAGTTTCGTAAGGCAACCAAATGGCCCCGAATGCACACAAATAGTATGAAACGCCCCTAAACATCAGTTTAGGGTCCAATGGGTTGGATCGGGTGCGTTCGTTACGAAAAATTCCGACGCGACTTCGTGGCACGAACTTTTGGACTACTTCGGCCCGTTTTGCATCAGGTTTGGCAAGGTAGTCAAACGGTCCCGAATGCACCCAAATAGTACAAAAAACGCACCGAAATGTCAGTTTAGGATCCAATGTGGTGGATTGGGTGCGTTCGTTGCGAAAAATTCTGATGTGACTTCGGGGCACGAACTTTTGCACTAGTTCGGTCTGTTTTGCATCGGGTTTCGTAAGGCAACCAAACGGCCCCGAATACACATGAATAGTACGAAACGCCCCAAAACATCAGTTTAGGGTCCAATGGGGTGGATAGGGTGCATTCGTTTCGAAAAATTCCGACGCGACTTCGTGGCACGAACTTTGGACTAGTTCGGCCCGTTTTGCACCGAGTTTCGTAACGCAACCAAACGGTCCCGAATGTACCCAAATAGTACGAAACGCACCAAAACGTCAGTTTAGGGTCCAATGGGGTGGATTGGGTGCATTCGTTGAGAAAAATTTCGACGCGCCTTCGTGGCACGAACTTTTGCTCAAGTTCGGTCCGTTTTGAACCGAGTTCCGTAAGGCAACCAAATGGCTCCGAATGCACACAAATAGTACGAAACGCCCCAAAATATCAGTATAGGGTCTAATGGGGTGGATCGGGTGCGTTCGTTGCGAAAAATTCCGAGGCGACTTCGTGGCACGAACTTTTGGACTACTTCGGCCCGTTTTGCATCAGGATGGGCAAGGCAGTCAAACGGTCCCGAATGCACCCAAATTGTACAAAACACACCAAAATCTTAGTTTAGGATCCAATTTGGTGGATTGGGTGCGTTCGTTGCGAAAAATTCTGATGTGAATTCGGGGCACGAACATTTGCACTAGTTCGGGTCCGTTTGCACCGAATTTCGTAAGGTAACCAAACGGCCCCGAATGCACACAAATAGTACGAAACGCCCCAAAACATCAGTTTAGGGTCCAATGGGGTGGATCGGGTGCGTTCGTCGTGAAAAATTCCGACGCGACTTCGTGGCACGAACTTTTGGACTAGTTCGGCCCGTTTTGCTTCGGGTTTCGTAAGGCAATCAAACTGTCCCGAATGCACCCAAATAGTTCGAAACGCACCAAAACGTCAGTTTGGGGTCCAATGAGGGGGATTGGGTGCATTCGTTGAGAAAAATTCTGATGCGACTTTGTGGCAGAAACTTTTGCACAAGTTCGGCCCGATTTGCACCGAGTTTCGTAAGGCAACCAAACGGTCCCGAATGCACCCAAATAGTAAAAAAAAACGCACCAAAACGTCAGTTTAGGATCCAATGGGGTGGATTGGGTACGTTCGTTGCGAAAAATCTGATGCGACTTCAGGGCACAAACTTTTGCACTAGTTTTGGTCCGTTTTGCACCGAGTTTCGTAAGGCAACCAAACGGCCCCGAATGCACATGAATAGTATGAAACGCCCCAAAACATCAGTTTAGGGTCCGATGGGGTGGATCGGGTGCGTTCGTCGCCAAAAATACCGACGCGACTTTGTGGCACCAACTTTTGGACTAGTACGACCCGTTTTGCATAAGGTTTTGCAAGGCAGTCAAATAGTTCCGAATGCACCCATATAGTTCAAAACGCACCAAAACATCCGTTTAGGGTCCAATGGGGTGGATTGGGTACGTTCGTTGAGAAAAATTCTGACGCGACTTCGTGGCACAAACTTTTGCACTACTTCGGCCCATTTTACACCGAGTTTCGTAAGGGACCCAAACGGTCCCGAATGCACCCAAATAGTACAAAACGCACCAAAACGTCTATTTAGGATCCAATGTGGTGGATTGGGTGCATTTGTTGTGAACAATTCCGATGCGACTTCGGATCACGAACTTTTTCACTAGTTCGGTCCGTTTTGCACCGAGTTTCGTAAGGCAACCAAATGGCCCCGAATGCACACAAATAGTATGAAACGCCCCTAAACATCAGTTTAGGGTCCAATGGGTTGGATCGGGTGCGTCCGTTGCGAAAAATTCCGACGCGACTTCGTGGCACGAACTTTTGGACTACTTCGGGCCCGTTTTGCATCAGGTTTGGCAAGGTAGTCAAACGGTCCCGAATGCACCCAAGTAGTACAAAACACACCAAAATCTCAGTTTAGGATACAATGTGGTTGATTGGGTGCGTTCGTTGCGAAAAATTCTGAAGCGAATTCGGGGCACGAACATTTGCACTAGTTCGGTCCGTTTGCACCGAGTTTCGTAAGGCAACCAAATAGCCCCGAATGCACACAAATAGTATGAAACGCCCCAAAACATCAATTTAGGGTCCAATGGGGTGGATCGGGTGCGTTCGTTGCGAAAAAATTCCGACGCGACTTTCGTGGCACGAACTTTTGGACTACTTCGGCCCGTTTTGCATCAGGTTTGGCAAGGTAGTCAAACGGTCCCGAATGCACCCAAGTAGTACAAAACACACCAAAATCTCAGTTTAGGATCCAATGTGGTTGATTGGGTGCGTTCGTTGCGAAAAATTCTGAAGCGAATTCGGGGCACGAACATTTGCACTAGTTCGGTCCGTTTTGCACCGAGTTTCGTAAGGCAACCAAATAGCCCCGAATGCACACAAATAGTATGAAACGCCCCAAAACATCAATTTAGGGTCCAATGGGGTGGATCGGGTGCGTTCGTTGCGAAAAATTCCGACGCGACTTTCGTGGCACAAAACTTTTGGACTAGTTCGGCCCGTTTGCATCGGGTTTCGTAAGGCAATCAAATAGTCCCGAATGCACCCAAATAGTACAAAACGCACCAAAACGTCAGTTTAGGGTCCAATGGGGTGGATTGGGTGCGTTCGTTGAGAAATTTCGATGCGCCTTCGTGGCACGAACTTTTGCACAAGTTCGGTCCGTTTTGAACCGAGTTCCGTAAGGCAAACAAATGGCTCCGAATGCACACAAATAGTACGAAATGCCCCAAAATATCAGTTTAGGGTCTAATCGGGTGGATCGGGTGCGTTCGTTGCGAAAAATACCGACGCGACTTCGTGGCACGAACTATTGCACTAGTTCGGCCTGTTTTGCACCGAGTTTCGTAAGGCAACAAAACGTCCCGAATGCACCCAAATAGTACGAAACGCACCAAAACGTCAGTTTAGGGTCCAATGGGGTGGATTGGGTGCGTTCATGCGAAAAATTCCGACGCGACTTTGTGGCACGAACTTTTGCACTAGTTCGGCCCGTTTTGCACTGAGTTTCGTAAGGCAAGCAAACGTCCCGAATGCACCCAAACAGTACCAAATGCACCAAAACGTCAGTTTAGGATCCAATGGGGTGGATTGGGTACGTTCGTTGCGAAAAATCTGATGCGACTTCAGGGCACAAACTTTTGCACTAGTTTGGTCCGTTTGCACCGAGTTTCGTAAGGCAACCAAACGGCCCCGAATGCACATGAATAGTATGAAACGCCCCAAAACATCAGTTTAGGGTCCGATGGGGTGGATCGGGTGCGTTCGTCGCCAAAAATACCGACGCGACTTTGTGGCACCAACTTTTTGGACTAGTACGACCCTTTTTTGCATAAGGGTTTGCAAGGCAGTCAAATAGTTCCGAATGCACCCATATAGTTCAAAAACGCACCAAAAACGTCCGTTTAGGGTCCAATTGGGGTTGGATTGGGTACGTTCAGTTGAGAAAAATTCTGACGCGACTTCGTGGCACAAACTTTGCACTACTTTCGGCCCATTTTACAACCGAGTTTCGTAAGGGACCCAAACGGTCCCCGAATGCACCCAAATAGTACAAAACGCACCAAAACGTCTATTTAGGATCCAATGTGGTGGATTGGGTGCATTTGCCTTGTGACAATTCCGATGCGACTTTCGGATCACGAACTTTTTCACTAGTTTCGGTCCGTTT